>NW_027098964.1:3464074-3645179 GCF_037042795.1 Molothrus aeneus | reverse complement strand
GGCGGTGCGCTGCGTCCCGCGTGTCCTTCCGCCGCGGGACCGGAACGGGCGCGGAGCGCCGCCACAGCGCCGCGACCGCCGGCGAGGGCGGCAACAGCGAGAGGGGAGAACGGCACCGGAGCCTCCCCGCCGCGGCCTGGGTGGCAGGAGGCGGTGTGGCGGGATGAGCGACGGAGAAATAGTCCTCAGTCTCCGCCCCGTCCGCAGCGGAGGGATCCACGGCACCGCTCGCCTCCGCGGCTGGGTCAGCGGTGGGGCCGGGACTTGTTGTGCACGTTTAAAGGGACGCACGGCGCATGCGCGCCCGGCGGCCTCGGGGAGGGCGGGGTCACGCGGAGAGGCGGGGTTTGTTGAGGCCACGCCCCCGCTGGCCACGCCTCTCCACCCCTCCACGCCCTCCTCGAGACCCCCATGGACCCTATAGACTCTATAAACCCCTATGGACTCTCATGGATCCTATAGACCCCTGTGGACCCTATAGACGCCCAAGGACCCTCATGAATCCTATAGAGCTCCATGGACCCTATAGACCCCTATGGACCCCCAGGGACCCTTACGGAGCTTAGAGAGCCCATGGACCCTATATACCCCTATGGACCCCCAGAGACCTTCATGGATCCCATAGAGGCCCATGGACCCTATAGACCCGTACAGACCCCCAGGGACTCTCATCGACCCTATAGACTCCCCAGGATCCCCAGGGACCTTAATGGATCCTGTAGAACCCTATGGACCCTATAGCCTCCCAGGACCCCTTTGGAGTCTATAAACCCCCACTGACCCCTATGGACTCCCAGGACCCCCATGGACCCCTAGAGACCCCCACCCCTATGGAATCCCCTGGACCCCAACAAACCCACAGGACCCCTGTATCTCCTATGGTCCTGCAGCCCCTAAGGATCCCCAGGACCTTTATAAACCCTGCGGCCCCTATAGCCCCCAGGACCCCTATAACCCAAAGGACCCCTGGAACCCACAGGACCTCTATAGCCCCCAGGACCCCTATAGCCCCCTATAGCCCCCACAGCCCCTATAGCTCCCAAGACCCCTATAACCCCCATAGCCTCTATGGCCCCCATAGCCTCTATAACCCCCAGGACCCCTGTAGCCCCCCAGAACCCCCACAGCCCGATGATCCCTATAGCCCCTATAGCCCCCAGGACCCCTGCAGCCCCCCATCGCCCCTATAGCCCCCATAGGCTCTACAACCCCCAGGACCCTTATAGCCCCCTAGAACCCCCACAATCCCTATTACATCCCCTATACCTCCCTGACCCCTTCAATCCCCCTGCCCCCCCCATCCCCTATTGCCCCTATAGGCGTGTCCGCCCTCCCATCCCCTATAGCCTCTATAGGCGTGTCCCCCCACCCCCATCCCTTATAGCCGTGTCCCCCCCCATCCCCTATAGCCCCTATAGGCGTGTCCCCCCCTCATCCCCTATAGCCCCTATAGCCATGTCCACCCCCCATCCCCTATAGCCCCTATAGGCGTGTCCCCCCCTCATCCCCTATAGCCCCTATAGCCATGTCCACCCCCCATCCCCTATAGACCCTATAGCCGTGTGTCCCCCCTCCCATCCTCTATAGCCCCGACAGGCGTATCCACCCCCCCATCCCCTATAGCCGGGTCCCCCGCAATCCCCTATAGCCCCTATAGGCGGGTGTCCGCCCTCCCATCCCCTATAGCCCCTATAGGTGCGTGTCCCCCCCCATCCCCTATAGCCCCTATAGGCGTGTCCCCCTCCCCATCCCCTATAGCCCCCATAGGCGTGTCCCCCCCATCTCCTATAGCCGTGTCCCCCCCTCCCATCCCCTGTAGCCCCCCCCTCCCCATCCCCTATAGCCCCCATAGCCGTGTCCCCCCCCCTAAAGAAGCGCTGGCGGGCGGGGCCGGCCGGTCCGTTTATGAAGCATCAAATATACAGTCTCGTCTCTTATATACAGGGCCCGGCGCGGGCGCATGCGGGTGCCTGGGGGGCTCCCCGGGGGGGCCCGGCCGCCTGGGACACCCCCCCCAAAACCCAAAAACCCCAAAACCCCCGGGGGGACCCCAGGCGGCCGGGGGGGGCGGGGGGAGGAGGGGGGAGGGGAGGTTAAAGTGCCGTGTGACATTCAGCCTGAGCTGGGAACGGGGGGGAGGAGGGGGATTTTCGGGGGGGGAGGGGGGGGGCAGCATCGCCGCCGGACCCCCGGGATGGTTTTGAGGGGGGGGGGGGGGTTGGGCAGAGACCCCTCCCTCCTTTCCTCGCTCCCGGTGGGGTGGGGGGGGCGGGAGCAGCCAAACACGAGCCACGTGCAGGTTTTGGTTTTTTGGGGGGTTTTTTGGGGGGGGGACGGACATGGAGGGATTGGGGGGGGGGTTACAAAAATAACCACCGCGTCCAGCAGGCCGGGGGCGGCGGCGGGGGGGGGGGGGGCTCAGACCACCGTGCTGATGCGGTTCCCCCCCTTGGGTTTGGGGGGGCCCTGGCCGGCCTGGGCCAGGGGCGAGGTGGGGCCGGCGGGCGAGTGGGGGCTGAGGGGGGTGTGGGGCGATGGGGGGGGCAGGGGGGGGTAGGAAGGGTGGGGGGGGATGGGCGAGTGGGGGGGCGCGTGGGGGTGGTGGTGATGGTGGTGATGGTGGTGATGGGCGACCGGGGGCGGCGGCGCCGCGCCCCCCCCGCCGCCCCCCCCCCGCAAAGCCCCCCCGGCCGGGCCCCCCCCCACCCCGCCGCCACCCCCGAACACGAAGTGCTTGGCGGGGGCGGGGGGCGGCGGGGGGTGGTGGTGCGGGGGGGGCCCGGGGGGGTACGCGTGGGACAGCCCGTGGTGCGCGGGCGCGGGGCTGTACAGGGGCAGCGGCGACAGCGGCTGCCGGGGGGCGCCGGGAGGAGCCCCCCCCCTTTTGCCGGGCCGGTGCAGCGTGTAATGGGGGTGCGGGGGGGGGAAGCCGCCGCCGGGGGGGCCGTGCTGCTGGGGGGGCGCCGATAACGGCGGGGTGGGCCCGCCGTGGAAGCGCGGGGGGGCCCCGGCGGCGATGGCCGGCAGCGGCGGGGGGGGCGCGGGGCGGCTGGGGGGCGGCGGCTGCTGCGGGTACGGGGGCGGCGGCGGAGGGCCCGGGCCGCCCCCCGCGCCCGCAGAGCCCCCCCCGGGCCCGTGGCAGTACTGGGCGTGCAGCGCCTGCAGCTTGGAGGGGCCCTCGGGGGGCGCGGCGGCCGCCGGCGGGTGGTGGTGGTGATGCGAGGAAGACGCCGAGGATGAGGAGGCCGAGGCCGAAGCGGGACCCCCCGCGCCTGGGGGGGGCCCGGCGGGGCCTTTCCCGCGGCGGCTGCCGAAGAGCGAGCCCAGGAAGGACGAGGAGTTGGAGACCGGGCGGGCCGGGGGTTTGTAGCCCCCGCCCTCGGGAGCGGCCCCCGGCCCGCCCGGGGCCCCCCGCGCCTGCGGCCGGGGGCTGCTGATGATGGAGCCCTGCAAGGGGGCGGGGTCAGCACGGGGAAAGCCGCGCCCCCCGCTCCCCATCCGTGGGATTTGGCACCTCCCATCGGTAGGGTCAGCCCCGCCCATTCCGTGTGAAAGCCGCGCCTCCCGAATCTAGCCCCGCCCCCAAGGCAAAAGTGAGCTGCCATTGGTGGATGAGAGCAGCCATCACTGGTTGGCCCCACCCCCAGAGGGTGCAGAAGCCACGCCCCATCCACTAGGCCCCGCCCCCTTTCAAAATGAGGCGTGGTTTGTCAGCCTGGGGGCGGGGCTAAAGTGGGCGGGGGTTGGGTGTGGCATTGGGGTGGCATTCAGGGGTGGCGGTCAGAGGGTGACATTCCGGGGTGTCACACTCAGGGGGTGACAGGGGTGTGGCATTGGGGGTGTGGCATTGGGGGTGTGGCACTCTGGGTGTGGCATTGGGGGTGTGACATTCAGGGGGTGGCACTCAGGGGTGTGGCACTCAGGGTGTGGCACTCAGGGTGTGGCATTGGGGGTGTGGCACTCTGGGGTGGCACTCTGGGGTGTGACATTCAGGGGGTGACACTCAGGGGTGTGACAGGGGCGTGACACCCAGAGGTGGCACTCAGGGTGTGACATTTCGGGGTGTCACAGCCAGGGGGTGGCACTCGGGGGTGTGGCATTGGGGGTGTGACATTCAGGGGTGGCACTCTGGGGTGTGACAGGGGTGTGGCATTCCGGGTGTGGCATTGGGGGTGTGGCACTCAGGGTGTGGCATTGGGGGTGTGGCATTGGGGGTGTGACATTCAGGGGGTGGCACTCTGGGGTGTGACATTCAGGGGGTGACACTCAAGGGTGTGACAGGGGCGTGACACCCAGAGGTGGCACTCAGGGTGTGACATTTCGGGGTGTCACAGCCAGGGGGCGGCACTCAGGGGTGACACTCAGGGGTCTGACATTTTGGGGTGCCATTTGGGGTGGCACTCGGGGGTGTCCCTGTCCCCTCACCTCGATGGTGCTGTCCAGGGACCCCACGCTGTTCCGCCGGCCCCGCTTGCCTGGAGGGGGGAACAGTGAGGGGAGACCCCCAGGGGACCCCCCCAGGACACCCCAAAGTGTCCCAGAAACCCCAAATCCCCTCAGGGCACCCCAGACCCCTCCACGGACACCCCAAACCCCCCAAAGGATCCCAACCCCCCCCCCGTGGAGACCCCAAACTCCCTCCCAGCCCCTCCCAGCCCCTCCCAGTGCCCCCCAGTGCCCTCCCAGTCCCCCCCAGCCCCTTCCGACCGCTCCCAATCCCCCTCCCAGTCCCTCCCAATGTCTCCCAGTCCCTCCCAGTCCATCCCAGTTCCTCCCAATCCCTCTCCCAGTCCCTCTCCCAGTGGCTCCCAGTGCTCCCAGTCTCATCCAATCCCTGTCAATCCCCCTCCCAGTGGCTCCCAGTCCCTCCCAGTGCCCCCCAGTGCCTCCCAGTCCCTCTCCCAGCCCTTCCCAGTGGCCCCCAGTGCCCCCCAGTGCCTCCCAGTCCCTCTCCCAGTCCATCCCAGTCCCTCCCAGTGCCTCCCAGTCCCTGTCCTAGTCCGTCCCAGTGCCCCCCAGTGCTTCCCAGTCCCTCTCCCAGTCTGTCCCAGTGCTCCCAGTCTCAGCCAATCCCTCTCAATCCCTCTCCCAGTCCCTCCCAGTCCATCCCAGTCCCTCTCCCAGTCCCTCTCCCAGTCCCTCTCCCAGTCCGTCCCAGTGCTCCCAGTGCTCCCAGTCTCACCGCTGTCGGACAGGTCCCTCAGGGAGCTGCTCAGCGCGCTCCGTTTGAGCCCCTCGGCCCCGAACGCCTCCTCCAGGGAGCTGCGGCTGAGCCCGTTCAGCGCCTCCCGGGGCGGCCCCGCGCCCCGCGGCCCCGCCACGCCCTTCTGCTTCTCCAGTTCCGCTGGGGGGGACACCAGTGACACCCCAGTAACACCAGTGACACCCCAATAACCACCAATGACCCCCAATGTCCCCAGTGCCCCGCGCCCCGCGGCCCCGCCACGCCCTTCTGCTTCTCCAGTTCCGCTGGGGAGGGGGCACCAGTGACACCAGTGACACCAGTGACACCCCCCAATAACACCAGTGACCCCCCAATAACCACCAATGAACCCCCAGCGCCCCCAGTGCCCCACGGCCCCGCGGCCCCGCCACGCCCTTCTGCTTCTCCAGTTCCGCTGGGGGGGACACCAGTGACACCAGTGACCCCCCAGTGACACCAGTGACCCCCCAGTAACACCAGTGACACCCCAATAACCACCAATGACCCCCAATGTCCCCAGTGCCCCGCGCCCCGCGGCCCCGCCACGCCCTTCTGCTTCTCCAGTTCCGCTGGGGGGGACACCAGTGACACCCCAGTGACACCAGTGACACCCCAGTGACACCAGTGACACCCCAGTGACACCGGTGACACCCCCCAGTGACACCAGTGACACCAGTGACACCCCCCAGTGACACCAGTAACCACCCAGTAACCACCAGGAATCCCCCAGTAACACCAGTGACCCCCCAGTCTCCCTCCCAACACTTCCAGTGCCCCTCCCAGCACTCCCAGTGCTCCCAGTGCCCCTCCCAGTGCTCCCAGCGCCCATTTTGATGTTCCCAGTGCCCCTCCCACCACTCCCAGTGCCCCTCCCAGTGCTCCCAGTGCCCATTTTGATGTTCCCAGTGTCCTTCCCAGCACTCCCAGTGCTCCCAGTCTCCCTCCCACCACTCCCAGTGCCCCTCCCAGTGCCCATTTTCATTCTCCCAGTGTCCCTCCCAGTGCCTCCAGTGCCTCTCCCAGTGCTCCCAGTGCCCCACCCAGCACTCCCACCACTCCCAGTGTCCTTCCCAGTGCTCCCAGTGCCCATTTTCATGCTCCCAGTGCCCCTCCCAGTGCTCCCAGTGCCCATTTTCATGCTCCCAGTGCCCCTCCCACCACTCCCAGTGCCCCTCCCAGTGCTCCCAGTGCTCCCAGTGCCCATCTTGATGTTCCCAGTGCCCCTCCCAGTGCTCCCAGTGCCCATTTTCATTCTCCCAGTGCCCCTCCCAGTGCTCCCAGTGCCCATTTTGATGCTCCCAGTGCCCCTCCCAGTGCTCCCAGTGCCCCTCCCAGTGCTCCCAGTGCCCCAGCAGCGCTCACCCTCCACCCGGTACTTCTCCATCTCCTGCACCTCGGCCACGGACTCTCGGAGGTCGCTGGCGAAGCGCAGCCGGTCCTGGGGGCTCGGGGCGTTGAACACGATCAGCACCTTGCGCTCGCCCCCCGGCGCCGCCGACAGCAGCTTGATCCCAAACTGGTAATCTGGGGGGAAATGGGGCTCAGGGACATCCCCACGGGGACAGGGACACCCCCATGGGGACAGGGACACCCCCAAAGGGACAGGGACACCCCCACAGTGTCACCAACCCCAGCTTGATCCCAAACTGGGAATCTGGGGGGGCACGGGGGTCAGGGACACCCCCACGGGGACAGGGACACCCCTATGGGGACAGGGACACCCCCTTGGGGACAGGGACACCCTCACAGGGACAGGGACACCCCCATGGGGTCAGGGACACCCCTAAAGGGACAGGGACACCCCCACAGTGTCACCAACCCCAGCTTGATCCCAAACTGGGAATCTGGGGGGAAATGGGGCTCAGGGACACCCCCACGGGGACAGGGACACCCCTATAGGGTCAGGGACACCCTCACAGGGACAGGGACACCCCTAAAGGGTCAGGGACACCCCCATGGGGACAGGGACACCCCCATGGGGTCAGGGACACCCAGCTTGATCCCAAACTGGTAATCTGGGGGGGCACGGGGGTCAGGGACATCCCCTTGGGGACAGGGACACCCCCACGGGGGTCAGGGACATCCCCTTGGGGACAGGGACACCTCCAAAGGGACAGGGACACCCCCATGGGGACAGGGACACCCAGCTTGATCCCAAACTGGGAATTTGGGGGGACAGGGAGAGGGGGGGGACACAGCAGGAGGTCCCAGAGGGTCCCGGAGGGTCCCGTGGGGTCTGTTGGGGTCCTGTAGGGTCCCATAGGGCGCTGTGGGGCTCTTTTGGGGTTCTTTAGGGTCCCATAGGGTTCTATAGGGTTCTGTGGGGTGCTGCAGGGTTCTTTGGGGTGCTGTAGGGTCCCGTGGGGTTCTTTGGGGTGCTGTGGGTTTCCCTGGGGGTGCTGTAGGGTCCTGTGGGGTTCTTTGGGGCGCTGTAGGGTTCTTTGGGGTTCTGTAGGGTCCCATGGGGTGCTGTGGGGTCATGTGGGGTGCTGTGGGGTCCCATAGGCTGCTGTGGGTTTCCCCGGGGTGCTGTAGGGTTCTATGGGGTGCTGTAGGGGTCCCATGGGGTGCTGCAGGGTTTTTTGGGGTGCTCTAGGGTCCCGTGGGGTTCTGTGGGGTGCTGTAGGGTCCCGTGGGGTTCTGTGGGGTGCTGTGGGGTCCCGTGGGGTTCTTTGGGGTTCTTTGGGGTGCTGTGGGGTCCCACGGAGCGCCCCGGGGCTCACAGGCGTTCTGGAAGAGCTGCATGTGCATCTCCACCAGCGGGAAGCTCTGCCGGAAGCTGTAGGTCACCAGGATCTTCTTCTTCTGGAAGATCTTCGTCACCTGCCGAGGCCAGGGGGTCACCAGGGACCCCGACCCTGGGACCCCCCCGACCCTGGGACCCCCCCGGGACCCCCCACTCACCACCAGGAGGTCGTTGAAGAGGAAAACCTCGCGCTGGTGCAGCCCCAGGCGCTGGGGCCGGTTGGGGTCGGGCACCTCGTAGAGTTGGCAGCAGCAGACCAGGCGGCGGTGGGGCAGCGACAGCACCTGGGGACGGGCGCGGCGGGGAGGGGGGGTCACAGCTGGGACAGTGGGACACGGCCCCACGGGCCCCCCCGAGCCGCCCCGGGGTGGGGATGGCGGCCTTGGAGCCTCAGCGGGGGCACGCGGAGGGTGGCGCCATTGGGTCAGCTGGAATGTCACACATGGGTCGCCTCAAGGGTCACCCCCAATGTACCGTGTGGGTCAGACCAAATGTCCCGTGTGGGTCACCCCAAATGTACCGTGTGGGTCAGACCAAATGTACCGTGTGGGTCACCCCCAATGTCCCATGTGGGTCACCCCAAATGTCCCATGTGGGTCACCCCAAAGGTCCCATGTGGGTCAGCCCAAATGTCCCATGTGGGTCACTTCAAGGGTCACCCCAAGTGTCACACCTGGGTCACTTCAAGGGTCGCCCCGAATGTCCCACATGGGTCAGCCCAAATGTACCATGTGGGTCAGCCCAAATGCCCCCCAAAGGTCACCCCAAATGTCCCACGTGGGTTACCGCAAGTGTCACACATGGGTCACTTTGAGTGTCCCCACAGGTCACCCCGAATGTCCCACGTGGGTCACTTCAAGGGTCACCCCAAGTGTCACACATGGGTCACTTCAAGGGTCACCCCGAATGTCCCACATGGGTCACCCCAAATGTCCCACATGGGTCACCGCAAGTGTCACACATGAGTCACTTTGAGTGTCCCTCACAGGTCACCCCAAATGTCCCATGTGACATCTTGACTTCAAGGGTCATCCTGAATGTCCCACATGGGTCACCCCAAATGTCCCACATGGGTCACTGTAAGGTCACCCCAACTGTCCTATGTGGTCACTTTGAGTGTCCCTCACAGGTCACTCCAAATGTCCCCCACAGGTCACCCCAAATGTCCGACATGGGTCACTTCAAGGGTCACCCCAAATGTGCCACATGGGTCACTTTGAGTGTCCCCACAGGTCACCCCAAATGTCCCCAGTGACATCTTGACTTCAAGGGTCACCCAAATGTCCCACGTGGGCCACTGCAAGGTCATCCCAACTGTCCTATGTGGTCACTTTAAGTGTCCCTCACAGGTCACTCCAAATGTCCCCCACGGGTCACCCCAAATGTCCCACGTGGATCACTCCAAGGGTCACCCCAAGTGTCACACATGGGTCACTTTGAGTGTCCCCACAAGTCACCCCAAACGTTCTACGTTGGTCACTCCAAGGGTCACCCACAGGTCATCCCAAATGTCCCATGTGGGTCACATTGAGTGTCCCCCACAGGTCACCCTGAATGTCCCACATGGGTCACTTTGAGTGTCCCTTACAGGTCACCCCAAATGTCCCATGTGACATCTTGACTTCAAGGGTCACCCCAAATGTCCCACATGGGTCACTGTAAGGTCACCCCAACTGCCCTATGTGGTCACTTTGAGTGTCCCTCACAGGTCACTCCAAATGTCCCCCACGGGTCACCCCCAAATGTCCCACATGGGTCACTTTGAGTGTCCCTCACAGGTCACCCCAAATGTCCCACATGGGTCACTGCAAGAGTCACCCCAAATGTCCCATGTGGGTCACTTTGAGTGTCCCCCACATGTCCCACATGGGTCACCTGGAATTTGTCCTTTGGGCCACCTGGAACATCCCCCATGGGTCACCTAGAACATCTCCCCATGGGGCCACCTGCAACATCCCACAGGATCTCCTGGAACATCTCCTCCCATGGGTGGCCCAGAACATCCTCCCCACCGCAGGGTCACCTGGAATGTCTCCTTTGGGTGGCCTAGAACCTGTCCCACGGGGTCACCTGGCCCCGCCCCCGTGGGTCACCTGGCCCCGCCCCCGTGGGTCACCTGGCCCCGCCCCCTCCCCCCGAGCAGACCCACCGGTTTCTTGCCGACGATCATGCGCTCCACGGCCTGGACCTGGGACACGTGGTCGTCGTTGGTGCGCAGCTCGCGGCTCTGGATGCGCTGGTAGATGCCCACCAGCATGTCCCGGGGGATGTCCTCGCCATTGTCCACCCCTGCGTGACACCCAGCCCTGCTCTAGAACCACTCCAGAACCCACAACAACCCAGCCCTGCTCTAGAACCACTCCAGAACCCACAACGCCTCCACCCTCATGAACCTGCAACAGCTGGCGCTGCTCTAGAGCCCAAAACAGGATCCAGCTCCAGAACTCAGCACTAATGGGTGTGTGTGGAACCCAGTGGCATCTGGATCTGCTATAGAACCCACAGTCCTCCAGCCCTGCTCTAGAACCACTCCAGAACCCACAACACCTCCATCCTCACCAACCTGCAACAGCTGGCGCCGCTCTAGAGCCCACAAACTTCACACCCAGCTCCAGAACTCAGCACTAATGGGTGTGTGTGGAACCCAGTGGCATCTGGGCCTGCTCTAAAACCACTCCACAACCCACAACAGCTCCACCCCGTGAAGCCACAACAGCCTGCACTGCTCTAGAACCCAAAATGCCCAACTCCAGAACTCAGTGCTAATGGGTGTGCCTGGAACCCAATGGTGTCTGGAGCTGCTCTAGAACCCACCGCACCCAGCCCTGCTCTAGAACCCGGGCACCCAGCCCTGCTCTAGAACCCGTGCCCCATGCTGGGGAACACCAGGAGCTGTCAGAGGGCTCTGGCAAGGCCTCACCTCGCAGGTTCTTGATGAAGTCCTCGAGCTTCATCTTGCGCTCGGCCTTGACGCTGGGGCTGTACATGTCGGTGTTGAGGAGGATGATGGCGAAGGCCAGGATGAAGATGGTGTCCGGGTTGCGGAACTGGCGCAGCAGGGCCGCGTTACACACGCAGTAGCGCTGGCTGCGGGGCGGACAACCCCCACGGCCCATGGGGTCACGGTGCCCCACGGCCTCTGCACCCCGCGGCCGCCCCTGAGTGTGGGGCAGCACCCCCATGGCTGCAGGGTCACCTAGAACGTGGGCCACCACCCCCATGGCCCCTGCTTGACCCACAGGGTCACCTAGAACGTCACCCTGTGGTCCAGGGGCCACCACCCCATGTCCTGCCAGCCCACAGGGTCACCTAGAACATCCCCCAGTGTCCTGCCAGTCTGTAGGGTCACCTAGAAGAGCCCCAGGTCCTTCAGGTGCCACCACCCCCTTGTGTCCCCTCTCAGCCCACAGGGTCACCTAGAACAGCACCTGGTCCCACAGGTGCCACCACCCCCATAGTCCCTCCTTGATCCATAGGGCCACCTAGAACGTCACCCTGTGGTCCAGGGGCCACCACCCAGTGTCCTGCCAGTCTGTAGGGTCACCTAGAAGAGCTCCAGATCCTTCAGGTGCCACCACCCCCTTGTGTCCCCTCTCAATCCATAGAATGACCTAGAACGTCACCCCATGGTGACCACTGTGTGCTGCTGGGGCAATGCAGTGGGGACATGGGGACAGGGGACATGGGGACATGGGACATGGGGACATGATGGGGACACCATGGGGACATGGGGAAATAGGGACATCATGGGGACATCATGGGGACATCATGGGGACATGGGGACATCATGAGGACATCATGGGGACATCATGGGGACACGGGGACATGGGGACATCATGGGGACATCATGGGGACATAGGGACATCATGGGGACGACATGGGGACACAGGGACACGGGACATGGGGATATGGGGACACAGGGACATGGGGACATGGGGACATGGGGACATGATGGGGACATGGGGACACAGGGACATGAGGACATGGGGACATGGGGACAGGGGAAATGGGGACATGAGGACACGGGGACATGGGGACACAGGGACATGATGGGGACATGGGGACATGGGACATGGGGACAGGGGAAATGGGGACATGATGGGGACATGGGGACATGGGGACAGGGACCCACCCCTCACCTGAAGGCCTCGATCAGGCGCTCGACCTTCTGCGCCTCCCCCTGCACCCGGATGTGGGACTGGAACTTCCGCAGGGCCTCGTCCAGCTCCATCCCGGAGAAATCCATCTCGTCCACCACGCAGCTGCCGAGACCCCGCGGCCGGGATGGGTCTGGGGGCTGCCCCTGTCCCCAGCGTGTCCCCTCTGTCCCTGGCGTGTCCCCTCCTAACCCCAGGGTGTCCCCTTTGTCCCCAGGGTGTCCCCTCTGTCCCCGGCGTGTCCCCTCCTAACCCCAGGGTGTCCCCCTCATCCCCAGGGTGTCCCCTCTGTCCCCGGTGTGACCCCCTGTTCCTGCCGTGTCCCCCCTGTCCCTGCCATGTCCCCCCTGTCCCCAGCGTGTCCCCCCCATCTCCAAGGTGTCCCCCTGTCCCTGGCGTGTCCCCTCTGTCCCCGGCGTGTCCCCTCCTAACCCCAGCATGTCCCCTCTGTCCCCAGCGTGTCCCCCCCATCCCCAGTGTGTCCCCCCCCATCTCCAAGGTGTCCCCCCGTACTCGAGGACGTCGCGGTTGAACTGCTTCTGGCGGTTGCCCAGGAACTCGCCGATCATCTGCCGGCTCAGGCCCTTCCGCTCCAGGATGAAGTGGGCCACGCCCACGGGCGTGTCCGACAGGAACCCCCTCTCGATCAGGTACTGGATCCCCTTCTCCGGCTTCCTGTGGGGGGGCGTGGTCAGTCATGGTGGTCAATGATGGTGGTCAGCCATGTGGTCAGCCATGTGGTCAGCCATGTTGTCAACCATGGAGATCAGTCATGGTGGTCAGCTGTGTGGTCAGCCATGGTGGTCAGCCGTGTGGTCAGTTATGGTGGTCAGCCATGGTGGTCAGCCATAGTGGTCAGCCATGGTGGTCAGCCGTGTGGTCAGTCATGTGGTCAGTCATGGTGGTCAGCCATGGTGGTCAGCCATGTGGTCAGCCATGTTGTCAGCCATGGTGGTCAGCCATGATGGTCAGCCATGTGGTCAGTCATGTGGTCAGCCATGTGGTCAGCCATGGTGGTCAGCCATGATGGTCAGCCATGTGGTCAGCCATGTGGTCAGTCATGGTGGTCAGCCGTGTGGTCAGTCATGTGGTCAGCCATGGTGGTCAGCCATGTGGTCAGTCATGTGGTCAGCCATGTGGTCAGCCATGGTGGTCACCATGGTGGTCAGCCACGGTGGTCACTCTGGCTGTAGAGTGACCTAGAATGTCACCTGCACCCAGCTCTAGGGCCACCCGGTCACCTATGGGGTCACCTCAGGTGACATCTGCTTCCCTAAAGGGTCACCTGGAACGCTGTCATGTCTTGAGCATTGGGTGACCTGGAATGTCACCATGTGGCCACCTAGAGCTTCACTGTAGGGCTACCTAAAATGGCACTGTAGATCTACCTAGAACATCACCACTGGGTCACCTAGAACACCACCACTGGGTCACCTAGAACATCACCACTGGGTCACCTAGAACATGACCACTGGGTCACCTAGAACACCACCATAGGGCCACCAAGAACATCACCATAGGGTCACCTAGAACATCCCTGCATGGTGACCTAGAACATCACCACTGGGTCACCTAGAACATCACCACTGGGTCACCTAGAACATCACCATAGGGTCACCAATAACATCACCATAGGACCACCTAGAACATCCCTGCATGGTGACCTAGAACATCACCACTGGGTCACCTAGAACATCACCATAGGGCCACCTAGAACACCACCATAGGGTCACCTAGAACACCACCATAGGGCCACCAAGAACATCACCATAGGGTCACCTAGAACATCACCATAGGGCCACCTAGAACATGACCACTGGGTCACCAAGAACATCACCACAGGGTCACCTAGAACATCACCATGGGGTCACCTAGAACATCCCTGCATGGTGACCTAGAACATCCCTGCGGGGTTCTACAGGGCCACCTCAAACATCACCTTGTCCTTGGCACCACGGCCACCCTGTCCTTCCCTAGGGCCACCCAGGCCACCTCGCCCTTCTCCAGGGCCACCAACGTCCCCCTGTCCTAGCTGTAGGGTCACCTAGAACTTCACCATAGGGTCACCTAGAATGTCATTGTGGGGTTCTATGGGGTCACCTAGAACATCACCCCATCCTTGCTACAGGCTCACCTAGAACTTCACTGTAGGGTCACCTAGAACATTATTGTAGGGTTCTCCAGGGTCACCTCAAACATTCCCCCCTCCTTGCTATAGGGTCACCTGGAACATCCCCCAGCCCTCACCATGGGGTCACTCAGAATTTCACCATAGGCTCACCTGGAACATCCCCCTGCCCTCACCATGGCATCACCAACAATCCCACCGCACCCTTCCCCTGCTGACCGTGGCGGCACCACAGGGCCCCGCTGCCGGACCCCCAGACCCCACCCCACGTCCAGCACAGCCCCCCCCAGCCCCCCAAACCCCGCCAGCCCCTCACTTGTTGAAGAGGTTGAGGCCGATGCGGTACTGGCGCCGCTGCACCACGTCGTTGTTGAGCGCGGGCGAGTCCCAGCTCTGCCGCGGCTCCCGCTGGTACGTGGCCTTGCCGGGGGCCCCGGCGGCGCCGGGGGGCTGCGGGGGGGCGGTGGGCGGCGGGGGGGGCGGCGGGGGGGGCCGGCGCAGGCTGTCGCGGGACGAGGAGCCCGAGGAGCAGTTGAGGGTCTCGTTGGAGTTGGAGCTGCTGCCCAGGCTCTCGTTGTCGCCCTCGGAGCCCTCCTCGGCCGCGGGCGGGGGCGGGGGGCCGGGGGGCGGCGGGGGGGGCCCCTCGGGGTGGAAGCAGCGGTGGGGGGGGGGCCCGGAGCGGGGCAAGGTGCCCCCGCCCCCGGTGCCCTCGGGCTCGTAGGGGCCGCCGCGGTTGATGGAGCCGCGGTCCGAGCGGTCGCTCAGGTCGGCCGAGCTGTCGCTGGGGGGCTCCACCGTCAGCAGCGGGGGGTGGCCGCCCCCGGCCCCCCGCCCCCGGCACTCCAGGCACGGGGGGCCCCTCCTGGGGGGCTCCTCGGGGCCCCCCCAGCGCTCGGCGGGGCCGGGGGGGTTGGCGGGGGGCGGCGGCGGGGGCGGCGGCGCGGGCGGGGGCGGCGGCCCCGCGGTGTCCGGGGGGGGCTCGGGGCTGGGGGGTCTCTCCGGGGAGCGGGGGGAGCCGGGGAGCCCCTCGTCCAGGTACAGCGTGACGTCACTGGCCGAGGTGGCGGCGCTGTCCCCCGCGGGGGGGTCCGGGGCGCCGGGGGAGACCCCGCGACCCCCCCCCAGCGCCTCATCGATGGACGCGGCCAAGGACTTCACCTGTGGGGACAGGACCCCCCCGTGAGCCCCCCAGGGGCCCCTGTGACCCCCATAATGGCCCCTGTGACCCCCATGACCTCCCCAAGACCCCCAAAGCCCTGTGAACCCCCCCCCATGGCCCCTGTGACCCCCACGGTTCTCTTTGTCACCTGTGACCCCCAATGGCCGCTGTAATGTCCATGCTCTTGTGACCCCCTGACCCCTGTGACCTCCCAGGACCCCCATGACCCTCCTGACCCTGTGACCCCCATGACCCCATAACCCCCTATGACCATTTAACCCTCATTCCCAGGACCCCTCTGACCCCATAACCCCCAGAACCCCATAACCCCCATGACCCCCAGGACCCCCCTGATCCCATAACCCCCATGACCTCCCTGATCCCTTAACCCTCAGGACCTCCATAACCCCCCACACCCCATAACCCCCAGGACCCCCATGACCCCCCTGACCCCATAACCCCCAGGACCCCCATGACCCCCCTGACCCCATAACCCCCAGGACCCCCATGATCCCCCCTGACCCCATAACCCCCAGGACCCCCATCATCCCCATAACCCCCCCAGACCCCCACCTGCTGCGCAAACGCCTCCTCCAGGTCGGCGCCTCCTGGCCCGAAATCGGCCGAAGCCGAGAGCTGCCGGGGGGGGCTTCCCGCGCCCCCCACCCCGGAGCCCCCCCCAACCTGGACCCCCTCTCCGGGACCCCCGCCCCCGTCCAGGCCGGCCCGGCAGGACCCCCCGTAACGGGGGGCGCGGCGCGGCCCCCCCAGGACGCCCTCGTCCAGCGAGGCCGGCTTGCCCTGGAAGTAGGGCGGGGGCGGCGGGGGCGGCCCCGGGGCGGGGGCCGGGGGGCCGCGGTCGTACTCCTCGAAGGAGAACTGGAGGCGCAGCCCCGGCAGCGCCAGGCGCCGCGCCCGGCCGCCCTCGCTGCGCAGCCGCTCGAACTTCTGCGCCATGCGGTAGCGCCGGAACGCGGCCTGGATGGTGCGCGCCGCCCGCCGCGAGCGGAAATAGCCGCCGTACTTGCGCTCCAGCATCTCCACCTGAGGGGACACGGGGACGTGGTGGGGACGTGGGGACATGGTGGGGGACATGGGGATGTGGGGATGTGGCAGGGGATGTGAGGATGCACGGACATGGATGAGGATGGAGACATGGAGGCACGCATGGGGACGTGGGGACATGGGGACAGCAACGGAGACATGGGGACATGGGTGAGGATGTGGGGACATGGGGACAGCCATGGGGACACAGGGACATGGGTGGGGACAGCCATGGGGACACGGGGACATGGGTGAGGATGTGGGGACACGGGGACATGGTGGGGGACACGGGGATGTGGCAGGGGATGTGAGGATGCATGGACATGGATGAGGATGGAAACATGGAGGCACGCATGGGGACGTGGGTGGAGACAGCCATGGGGACACAGGGACATGGGTGGGGACAGCCATGGGGACATGGGGACGTGGGTGAGGATGTGGGGACATGGGGACATGGTGGGGGACATGGGGACATGGGGACGTGGCAGGGGATGTGAGGATGCACGGACATGGATGAGGATGGAGACATGGAGGCACGCATGGGGACGTGGGGACATGGGGACAGCAACGGAGACATGGGGACATGGGTGAGGATGTGGGGACATGGGGACAGCCATGGGGACACAGGGACATGGGTGGGGACAGCCATGGGGACACGGGGACATGGGTGAGGATGTGGGGACACGGGGACATGGTGGGGGACACGGGGATGTGGCAGGGGATGTGAGGATGCATGGACATGGATGAGGATGGAAACATGGAGGCACGCATGGGGACGTGGGTGGAGACAGCCATGGGGACACAGGGACATGGGTGGGGACAGCCATGGGGACATGGGGACGTGGGTGAGGATGTGGGGACATGGGGACATGGTGGGGGACATGGGGACATGGGGACGTGGCAGGGGATGTGAGGATGCACGGACATGGATGAGGATGGAGACATGGAGGCACGCATGGGGATGTGGGGACATGGGGACAGCCATGGGGACATGGGGACATGGGTGGGGACAGCCATGGGGACATGGGGACACGGGGGAGGATGTGGGGACATGGAGACAGCAATGGAGATGTGAGGACGTGGGCACCTGGATGAGGACGGGGACATGGCGAGGGACGTGAGGACACACGTGGGGACAGCTGTGGGGACATGGGGAGATGGTGGGGGGGTGTGGGGACGTGGGGACATCGATGAGGATGAGGACATGGGTGGGGACAGCCAAGGGGACTTGGGGACATGGTGGGGTACACAGGGACATGGGGACGTGGATGAGGATGGGGACATGGCGAGGGACATGAGGACATGGCAGGGGATGTGGGGATGTGGGGACATGGAGACATGGGTGAGGATGGGGACACGGGTGGGGACATGTGGGCACATGGATGAGGATGGGGACATGGGGAGGGATGTGTCCACGGTGTCCCCAGGGGTGTCCCAGGGGTGTCCCCAGGTGTCTCCAGAGGTCCCCAGGTGTCCCCAGGACTATCCTCAGGTGTCCCCAGGGGTGTCCCCAGGGGTGTCCCCAGGGGTGTCCCCAGGGGTGTCCCCAAGGTATCCTCAGGGTGTCCCCAGGGGTGTCCCGGGGTGTTCCCAGGACTATCCCCAGGTGTTCCCAGGTGTTTCCCCAGGTGTGTCCCCAGAGGTGTCCCCAGGTGTATACAGGGGTGTCCCAGGGTGTCCCCAGGACTATCCCCAGGTGTCCCCAGGGGTGTCCCCAGGGGTGTCCCCAGGGGTGTCCCCAGGGGTGTCCCCAAGGTATCCTCAGGGTGCCCCCAGGGCTGTCCCCGGGTGTCCCCAGGTGTCCCCGGGTACCTTCTTGTCCTGCAGGTCGGTGGAGAGCTCGTAGCTGTCGCTCAGAGCCTTCGGCCTCTTGCTCTCCTCCTCCTCCTCCTGCTTGCGCAGGGCCACGCTGGCGGGCTGGGGGGGCAGCCGGGGCCAGGCCATGCCCGGGGAGCCGCCCCCGGGGCCCCCCCCGGCCCCCCCCGGGCCTTGGGGCGCCGGCTGGGGGAGGCCCCGGTACGGGGGGGGCCTCCCGGGGCTCTCGGGCACCGGCCCCCCCCCCTCGCTGCCCGGGGCTTCGCCGTCCACGCTGCGGGGACAGCGCGTCAGCCCCACGCCGGGGACAGCACCGGGACACCCCAAAACGCACGAAACCACCCCAAAATCCCCCCCAGGAACCACCAAAACCACCCCAAACCACCCCAAAACGCACGAAACCACCCAAAATCCACCCTGGGAACCCCCAAAACCACCCCAAACCACCCCAGGAACCACCAAAACCACCCCAAAATCCACCCTGGGAACCCCCAAAACCACCCCAAACTACCCCAAAATCCCCACCAGGAACCCCCAAAACACCCAAAACCACCCCAAATTTCCCCCAAATCACCCCAATTTCCCCCCACCCCGGGACGCCCCAAACCCTCCCTGGGACCTCCACAGGTGCCCCTGAGACCCCCCCAAAGAGTCTGGAGGCACCAGGGTGGGGAGCAGGGGGACACGGGGACAGACAGACAGACAGACAGACAGACAGACATGGGGACACACAGACAGACACAGGGACACAGAGACACGGGGACAGACAGACAGACATAGGGACATGGGGACAGACAGACACAGGGACACAGAGACATGGGGACAGACAGACAGACACAGGGACACAGAGACATGGGGACAGACAGACACAGGGACATGGGGACAGACAGACGGACATAGGGACATAGAGACACACAGACAGAGACAGGGGCATGGGGACAGACAGACATAGGGACATATGGACAGACAGACACAGGGACACAGAGACATGGGGACAGACATACAGACATGTGGGCATGGGGACATGGGGACAGACAGACACAGGGACATGGGGACAGACAGACAGACATGGGGACAAACAGACAGACACAGGGACATGGGGGCAGACAGACAGACACACGGACATGGGGACACAGGGACATGGGGACACAGACATGGGGACACACAGACATGAGGACAGACACATGGACATGGGACACAGGGACAAGAGGACAGACAGACAGACGTGGATGCGGGACACAGGGACACGGGACAGACAGACAGACATGGACATGGGGACACAGGGACACATGGACATGGGGACACATGGACACAACTTGGGGACACAGGGACAGACGGACACGGCCAATGTGGGGACACAGGGAACTGGGGACAGACAGGTGTGGGACACACGGACACTGACATGGGGACACGGATGTGGGACAGATGGACATTGGGACACAGGGAAACCAGCAGATGGGGACACACGGACACACGGACACACGGACACATGGACAAATGGACATTGGGACACACGGACATGGGGACACAGGGACATGGGGACACATGGACACAGGGACACACGGACACATGGACATACAGACAAATGGACATTGGGACACAGGGACATGGGGACACATGGACACAGGGACACACGGACACATGGACATACAGACAAATGGACATTGGGACACAGGGACATGGGGACACAGACACGGGGACACACGGACACACAGACATGGGGACACACGGAGGGACAGACAGACATGGGGACAGACGGACATGGGGACATCAGCCACATGGACATGGGGACACGTGGACACACAGACATGGGGACATGGGGACAGATGGACATGGGGACACATGAACATATGGACAAATGGACACACAGACGTGAGGACACACGGACACACGGACACACGGACATGGGGACATCAGCCACATGGACATGGGGACACGTGGACACACAGACATGGGGACATGGGGACAGACGGACATGGGGACACATGAACATATGGACAAATGGACACACAGACGTGAGGACACACGGACACACGGACACACGGACATGGGGACACATGGACACATGGACAAATGGACACATGGACAAATGGACACGGGGACGCACGGACACGGGGACATCGGCCCTATGGACATGGGGACACACGAACACGGGGACACACAGACATGGGGAGAAACGGACAGACGGACACACGGACATGGGGGCACACGGACACACAGACATTGGGACACGCGGACGCACGACGCGGACGTGACAGGGACGTGCGTGCACGCACGGCCATGGGGGGACACACGGACGTGGGGGACACACGGACGGGGACGTACGTGCACGCACAGCCACGGCGGGGGGGGGGGGTACAGACACACGGACACACGGACACACGGACACATGGACAGGCGGACACGCAGACAGACACATGGACAGACAGACGGACAGACGGACAGACGGACAGACGGACACACGCGTCCCCTGCCCCCCAACCCCGCAGGGACCCAGCGCCGGAATCGGGGGGAGGGGGAGGGAAGGGGGGAAGGGGGGGGGCGGAGCAAAGCGGGGGGGGGGGGGGGGGGTGAGGGGATCCCCAAAATTCTGGGGGGGGGGGTCCCGGACAGGTTGGGGGGGGAGGGGGAGGGAAGGGAAGGGTTGGGGGGTCCCGGGGGGGTCTCGAGTGGTGCTGGGGGAATCCCGGGGGATCCCTGGGGGTCTCGGGGGGATCTCGGGGATCTCGGGGATCCCGGGGAGGTTCCGGGGGTCCCGGGGGGTCCCGGGGGGTCCCGGGGGGATCTCGGGGATCCCGGGGAGGTTCCGGGGGTCCCGGGGGGTCCCGGGGGGTCCCCGGGGGATCTCGGGGATCCCGGGGAGGTTCCGGGGGTCCCGGGGGGTCCCGGGGGGTCCCCGACTCACCCGTGCAGCAGCCGCTGCCGGAGCGGCCCCCGGCGCCGCTCGGCCGTGCACTGCAGGCACCACATTTTGGGGAGGGGGCGGCACCCCCAAATAAATGGGGGGGGAGGGGGACGGGACACACAGACACACACACGGGGGGGGGGGAGGGGGAGGGGGGGACACCCCCGGGATGGAGGGGGAGGGGTCCCGCGTGGGGGAGGGGCTGGGGGAGCCCCCGGCGCCTCCGCAGCAGAACCAGGGCCCGGCCGGGCGGGGCGGGGGGGGTGAGGGGGGGAGGGGGGAGGAGCCGAGGAGAGACCCCCCCCCCTCCCCCCCTCCCCCCCACCCCCATCGCTCTGCGCGTGCCCGGACACAGAGACCCCCCCCCCCCCCCGGATTTTGGGGGGGGAGGGGATTTGGGGGAGGGTCCTGGGGGGGGGGAGGACGCCTGGGTCCCTGTGACATGGAATAGGGGGGGGGGCGTGTGTGTCCCCCCCTCCCAAAAACAAAAACCACGCCCAGATTGGGTGGGGGAGGGGGGCAGGGGACGCCCCCTATAACTGGGGACCCCCCCCCCCCCCATCAATTGGGGGGTCCCCGATGGGGGGAGGCGCCCCCGGATCCCCCCCCCCCATGGCCGGGGGTCCCCAGGGAGGGGGGGGAGGGGGTTGGAGGGGAGGTGTCCCCGTCCCGCCGCGCATGCGCAGAGCGCCCCCCCGTGGATGGCGGTTGCCATGGCGACGCGGCGGGCGGGGGGCGGCGGTTGTCATGGAAACGCGGCGGGGGATGCGGGAGGGGGGAGGGGACGGGGGGGGTTCCCCGGGGGGGAGGGGCGAGGCCGCTGGGTCTCCCCCCCCTTAGCCCCGCCCCCGACCCCCCCGGCACCGCCCCCTCCCCAAAATAGCGCCAGGATGGAGGCGTTGCCATGGCAACCGCCCCCAAACTGCGGCCGGGGGAGGAGCGGGCGGCGCCTATGGGGACCCTATAGGGGCCGGGGGATCCATATAGGGCCCGGGGGATCCCTATAGGGCCTGGGGATCCCTATAGGGGCCAGGGGATCCATACAGGGCCTGGGGATCCATACAGGGCCTGGGGATCCATATAGGGCCCGGGGATCCATATAGGGCCCGGGGGATCCATATAGGGGCCAGGGGATCCATATAGGGCCTGGGGATCCATATAGGGCCATGGGAGCCCTATAGTGCCCGGGGGATCCATATAGGGGCCAGGGGATCCCTATAGGGCCTGGGGATCCATATAGGGCCCGGGGATCCTTATAGGGCCACGGGGTCCTATAGGGACCGGGGGATCCCTATAAAGCCATGGGGGCCCTATAGGGACTGGGGATCCATATAGGGCCTGGGGGATCCCTATAAAGCCATATGGGGATCCATATGGGGGCCAGGGGACCCCATAGGGCCTAGGGGCCCCTATAGGGGCTGGGGGATCTCTATAGGACCATGGGGCCCCCTGTAGGGCCATGGGGACCCGATAAAGCCATGGGGGCCCTATAGGGCCTGGGGACCCCAATAGGGCCCTGGGGACCCCTATAGACACCCAGGGCTCTGCAGGGCCCCTATATGGATCTATTTGGGCGCTATAGGGCCCTGGGCTCTGCACGGCCCCCATAGAGCCCAGGGGTCTGTATGGGCCCTATAGGGATCTATATGGGCCCCTGTAGGTGCCTCTGGTCCCTGTGGCCCCTATAGGGATTCTGCACAGGCCCCTATGGGGATTTTATATGGGCCCATATAGGGATCTGTAAGGGCCCCTATAGGGATTTTATATGGGCCCCTATAGGTCCCGGGGGTCCCTGGGTCCTTATGGCCCCCATAGGGATCTCTGTGGCCCCTATAGGGCCCTCGGGTGTGTACAGCTCCTCTGGGGGGTCTATATGGACCCCTATAGGACCCTGCGGACCCCTAGAGGGCCGTGGGGTTTGTGCTGCCCCTATAGGGATCTATATGGGCCCTATGGGGCCCTGGGGTGTGTATGGCCTCTATAGGGATCTATATGGGCCCCTATAGGGATTTTATAATGACCCCTATAGGGCCTGGGGTCCCTATGGCCCCTACAAGGATCTATATGGGCCCCTATGGGGTCCCGGGGGTCCCTATGGGGTCCTGGGGGTCCCTATGGCCCCTATGGATCCCGGGGGTCCCTATGGGGTCCTGGGGGTCTCTATGGCCCCTATATGATCTCAGGGGTCCCTATAGAGCCCCTATGGGATCCTGGGTGTCCCTATGGCCCCTATGGTGTCCCGGGGGTCCCTATGGCCCCTATGGCATCCCAGGGGTCTCTATGGGGTCCCTATGGCCCCTATGGGGTCCCTGTGGCCCCTATGGGGTCCTGGGGGTCCCTATGGGGTCCCGGGGGTCCCCATGGAGCCCCCACAGGTGCTGGGGGTGCGGCGGGCGGGGGAGGGGCGGCTCTTACCTGCGGGCGGGGGGAGGTTGGAGCAGCCAAAGCACCTGAGGGTGGCACCTGGAGGGGACACGGGGACACGTGGGGGACAGACAGATGGACACGGGGGGGACAGACAGATGGACACGGGGACAGGGGACACAGGGGGGACAGACAGATGGACACGGGGACAGACAGATGGACATGGGGACAGGGGACACAGGGGGGACAGACAGATGGACACGGGGACAGACAGATGGACACGGGGACAGGGGACAGACAGATGGACACGGGGACAGGGGACAGACAGATGGACACAGGGGGGACAGACAGATGGACATGGGGACAGATGGACACGGGGGGGACAGACAGATGGACACAGGGACAGGGGACAGAGAGATGGACATGAGGACAGGGGACAATGGACAGGGGACAGACAGGGGGACAGACAGATGGACACAGATGGACACAGGGACAGGGGGACACACAGGGGACGGACAGATGGACACGGGGACACACGGGGGATGGACAGATGGACAGGGGACAATGGACAGGGGACAGACAGGGGGACAGACAGGGGGGCACAGGGACAGAGGACACACAGGGGACAGACAGATGGACACGGGGACAGACAGGGGGACACAGAGATGGACACGGGGACAGGGGGACACAGATGGACAGAGGGACAGAGGGATGGACAGGGGACAGACAGATGGACAACGGGTGATGGGGACAGTGGACCGGGGGGGATGGGGGGGGGACAGACGGACGTGGGGACACCGAGGGACAGACGGACTTGGGGACGGTGGCCCCAGGGGTGACAGAGGAGAGGGGACAGATGGCTACGAGTCACTGTGGCAGGACGGACAGACGGACAGGGATGGACAATGGCGGGGACGGACAGATGGACAGGGATGGACAGATGGATGGGGAGGGGTTGGGTGGCAGCCGGACAGACGGACACAGGGGGGCATGGATGGACGGATGGACACGGGGAGGACATGGACGGACAGACAGACGGACACAGGGGGACACAGATGGACAGAGGGACACCGGGGGGGGGGGGGCACAGATGGACAGATGGACACGGGGGAGGGGACATGGATGGACAGACAGACACGAGGGGACATGGACAGACATGTGGGGGGACGCGGACGGACGGATGGACACGGGGTGGGGGGGACATGGACAGACAGACACAGGGGAGGGGACATGGATGGACAGACAGACACGAGGGGACACGGATGGACACGGGGTGGGGGGGACATGGACAGACAGACAGACACGAGGGGACACGGATGGACACGGGAGGGGGGGACATGGACGGACAGACGGACACGGGGAACGGAACACGGACGGACAGACGGACACAGGGGAGGGGACACAGACGGACAGACGGACACGAGGGGACATGGACAGACACGTGGGGGGGAGGGGGGAACACGGGCGGACAGACGGACAGGGAGGAGAGAGAGGAGAGAAACGAGTCAAGAGCCGGAGGGGGGGGGGGGGACGGACAGACGGACACGGGGGACACGAGGTGGGGGGGGGGGGGGGACACGGGTGGGGGGAGGGGCGGGGGGGGAGGGGATCCAGCAGATCCCGGGGTGGGGGAGGGGCCCCGGGGGCGGCGGGTCCGGCCCTGATCCCCCCCCCCAAACCCCCCGGACCCCCCCAAAATCCCAAAATCCCAAAAATCCCAAAAATCCCAAAATCCCCAAATCCCACTCGGGGGGGTCCCTGGGGGTCCCCTCCCCTCCCCCCTCCCAATGTCCCCAATGTCCCCAGGGTCACACTCACGTCATGGGGGGGCCGAGCTGGGGGGGTCCAAGGGGGTTTTGGGGTGTCCTGGGGGGGTTTTGGGGTCTCCGGGAGGGGTTTGGGGCCTCCGGGAGGGATTTTGGGGCGTCCTGAGGGGATTTTGGGGTGTCCTGGGGGGGTTTTGGGGTCTCCGGGAGGGTTTTGGGGTGTCCTGGGGGGGTTTTGGGGTCTCCGGTCCCTCGGCCCGGCCGCTGCCCCTCCCCCCCTTTCCTGCCCCCTCCCCCCCCAGTCCGGAAGGGCCCGGGCGGAATTCCGGCCCTGCCCGAGCCTGGGGACAGCGACAGGGACAGGGAGGGGACAGGGGGACATGAGATGGGGACAGGGACAGTGAGGGGACAGCGACAGGGACGGGGACGGGGACAGGGAGGGGACAGGGATGGGGATGGGGGGGAACAGGAGGGGACAGGGACAGGGGGACGGGGACACCGGAGTCACAGCCCGGGACAGGGACAGGGGGGACATGGCCCTGCACAGGGACAGGGACAGGGAGGGGACAGGGACAGGGGGGACATGGCCGTGAACAGGGACAGGGACAGGGAGGGGACAGGGACAGGGGGGACAGGGACAGGGGGGACATGGCCGTAAACAGGGACGGGGATGGGGACAGGGATGGGGAGGGGACATGGCCTGGGATGGGGACAGGGACAGGGACACCGGAGTCACAGCCCAGGACAGGGACAGAGAGGGGACAGGGACAAGGACAGAAATGGGACAGGGACAGGGAGGGGACAGGGACAGGGGGGACGTGGCCCTGCACAGGGATGGGGAGGGGACAGGAACAGGGATAGGGATGGGGACAGGGAGGGGACAAGGACAGGGACAGGGGGGACAGGGACAGGGGGGACATGGCCCTGCACAGGGACAGGGACATGGGGACAGGGATGGGGACGCCAGAGTCACAGCCCAGCACAGGGGCAGGGAGGGGACAAGGACGGGACAGGAACAGGGACAGGGACAGGGATGGGGACAGGGACAGAGAGGGGACAGGGACAGGGGGGACATGGCCCTGCACAGGGACAGGGAGGGGACAGGGACAGGGACAGAGGGGATATTACCCTGCACAGGGACAGGGACAGGGAGGGGACAGGGACAGGGACAGGGACAGGGACACTGGAGTCACAGCCCTGCGCAGGGACAGGGACAGGGCCCTGGACAAGGATAGGGGACAGGGAGGGGACAGGGACAGGGACAGGGAGGGGACACTGCCCAGCACACCCGCGCACGGCCCCACACAGGGACACACAGCCCTGGCACGGGGGTGCCACCACCTGGCACCGTGACAGTGTCACACACGGTGTCACACGGTGTCACACAGTGTCACACACGGTGTCACACGGTGTCACACAGTGTCACACAATGTCACACAGTGTCACACACGGTGCCACATCCAGTGTCACACAGTGTCACAGTGTCACACGGTCTGTGCACACCCCGGCACTGCCCTCGCACAGGGGTCACACCCGGTGTCACACCCTGGCACGGTGTCACATGCGGTGTCACACACGGTGTCACATGCGGTGTCACACACGGTGTCACCGCTGTCACACAGTCCTTGCACAGGGTTGCACTGTGTCACACCCTGGCACACTGTCACACGGTGTCACATGCGGTGTCACCATTGTCACACACGGTGTCACCATTGTCACATGCCCTCGCACAGGGGTCACACCCGGTGTCACACCCTGGCACGGTGTCACATACGGTGTCACCACTGTCACATGGTCCTTGCACAGGGTTGCACTGTGTCACACCCTGGCACAGTGTCACACGGTGTCACATGCAGTGTCACACGCAGTGTCGCAGACAGTGTCACCATTGTCACACGCCCTTGCACAGGGGTCACACCCGGTGTCACACCCTGGCACGGTGTCACACGCGGTGTCACACGCGGTGTCACATGCAGTGTCACCATTGTCACACGCGGTGTCACCATTGTCACATGCCCTCGCATGGGGTTGCACAGTGTCACACGCTGGCATGGTGTCCCACACAGTGTCACACCCACTGTCACACCCACTGTCACACACAGTGTCACACGGTGTCACACCCAGTGTCACACACAGTGTCACACGGTGTCCCACACAGTGTCACACCCACTGTCACACCCATTGTCACACACAGTGTCACACCCCAGCACAGTGTCACACGGTGTCACACCCATTGTCACACACAGTGTCACACAGGGGTCACACCCAGTGTCACACCCAGTGTCACACACGGCGTCACACGGGGGTCACATGAGGGTGGAACGCCCTGGCACTCTCAGTGTCACACGGCCCTTGGTGTCACACCCGTGTCACACGCTCATGCACGGGGTTGCACAGGGTGTCACACGGTGTCACACACAGACTCACACGATGTCACACAGTGTCACACACAGGGTCACACACAGTGTCACACCCAGGGTCACACGCTCCTGCACGGGGTTGCACAGGGTGTCACACACACACCCAGTGTCACACACAGCGTCACCCAGTGTCACACTCAATGTCACACACTGTGTCACATAATGTCACACACAGTGTAACACACCCAGTGCCACACCCGGTGCCACACCCAATGTCACACACACAGAGTCACACCCAATGTCACCCAGTGCCACACCCAATGTCACACCCAGTGTCACATTCACAATGTCACATTCACAATGTCGCACACAGTGTCACGTACCTGGTGCCACACCCGACATCACACCCAGTGTCACATGATGTCACACAATGTCACACCCAGCGTCACGCAGTGTCACACCCAGTGCCACACTCAGTGTCACACGCTGACACACAAAGTGCCACACCCAATGTCACACCCAATGTCACACCCAGTGCCACACAATGTCACCCAGTGTCATACACAATGTCACATCCCATGTCACACGATGTCACCCGGTGCCACACCCAGTGTCACCCATAATGTCACACCCAGTGTCACACCCGATGTCACACACGATGTCACACAATGTCACACCCAGTGCCACACCCGGTGCCACACCCAGTGTCACCCATAATGTCACACCCAGTGTCACACCCAGTGTCACACCCAGTGTCACACACGATGTCACACAATGTCACACCCAGTGCCACACCCAGTGCCACACCCAGTGTCACCCATAATGTCACACCCAGTGCCACACCCGGTGCCACACCCAGTGTCACCCATAATGTCACACCCAGTGTCACACCCAGTGTCACACCCAGTGTCACACACGAAGTCACACAATGTCACACCCAGTGCCACATCCAGTGTCACCCATAATGTCACGCCCAATGTCCCACCCAGCGTCACAAGATGTCACCCATAGTGTCCCACCCACTGTCCCACCCGGTGCCACCGGAGCCCTCGCAGCCCCCGCCCGGTGTCACCCGCAGTGTCCCCCCCCCCCCCCCCCGTTCTGTCACCGTCCCTTGCCCTGGCGGTGTCACACACCCAGCCCCTCCCCCATGGGGCGATTTTGGGGCGATTTTGGGCTTTTTTGGGGGGGAGTTGCTCCCGTTACCACGGCAACGCCCCCCCCCATCCCCTCTGTCGCCTCCCCCGGCGCTGTCACCGCTGTCACCGCCCGCGCCGTCGCCCGGCAACGCCGCCCCGGCACCCGCGCGGCCCCGCCTGTCGCGACATGACGCGTCGCGACATTGTCACACTGCGGGACGGCCCTGGCGCGACGCGTCAGCGCCGCTGCGACACGCCAGCCCTATCGCGACACGCCGGGGGCTGCCCTGATAGATCAGCCCTGTCGCGACACACCGGCCCCATCGCGCCGGGCCGGCTCCAGCGCAGCGCGTCACTGTCGCGACATGCGTGGGAAGGAGGAGGGGGGGGGGATGGCGGGACAGAACGGCCCTGTCGCGACAGAAACGGCGCTGCCGCGACTCACCTGAACCCCTCCCCCACCCCCGGGGAGGGGACCCAGGCGTCCGAGGTGGGGGGGGGGAGGGGAGGGGAAGGAGGGGGGGAGGGGAGGGGCGCGGGAGGGGGGAGGGGCAGCACTGACCTCACTGTCCTGGAGCTGTCGCGATCCGACCTGGGGGGGGAGGGGAAAGGGGGGAGGGGTCAGTGAGGGGCAGAGACCCCTCCCCCCACAATCCCCCAAAATCCCCAAACGCCCCCAAACCCCCCCAAAATCCCCAAACGCCCCCAAAATCCCCAAACGCCCCCGATGTCCCCAGGTCCGTCCGTCCCCAGGTGCCCCCGGACAGACGGAGCCGGGGGGGGGGGGAGGGGGGGGCTCTGACGTCGCCCCTCCCCCCCCCGCGGGTCCCGCACCTGCTCCTCCCCCCCAGGGGGGCGGATGGGGGAGGGGCCGCAGCCAAAAAATCCCGAACTGGGGATCCCAAATGAGAAACGGCACAAATGGCCGGGTTTGGGGAGGGAATCCCAAATCCTGGACAAAGAATCCCAGATTTTGGGAATCCCAAATCCCACAAATCCCAGATTTTGGGAATCCCAAATCTCCGATTTTGGGAATCCCCAGTCCCACAAATCCCCAATTTTGGGAATCCCAAATCCCCGATTTGGGGAAGGGAATCCCAAATCCCGGATCCATAAATCCCCGATTTTGGGAATCCCAAATCTCCGATTTTGGGAATCCCAAATCCCACAAATCTCCCATTTTGGGAATCCCAAATCCCACAGATCCCCAATTTTGGGAATCCTAAATCCCACAAATCCACAATTTTGGGAATCCCAAATCCCCGATTTTGGGAAGGGAATCCCAAATCTCGGATCCACAAATCTCAGATTTTGGGAACCCCAAATCCCACAGATCCCAGATTTTAGGGTGGGAATCCCAAATCCCAGATTTTGGCAATCCCAAATCCCACAAATTCCCGATTTTGGGAATCCCAGTTCTCCAAATCCCCAATTTTGGGGAGGGAATCCCAAATCCCACAAATCCCTGGTTTTGGGAACCCCAGTTCTCCAAATCCCCAATTTTGGGGAGGGAATCCCAAATCCCGGATCCACAAATCTCAGATTTTGGGGATCCCAAATCCCCAGATTTCTGATTTTGGGAATCCCAAATCCCGGATCCTCAAATCCCCGATTTTGGCAATCCCGAATCCCACAAATCCCTGGTTTTGGGAATCCCAGTTCTCCAAATCCCCAATTTTGGGGAGGGAATCCCAAATCCCACAAATCCTCGAGTTTGGAGGGTGGAGGGGAGGAATCCCTGGTCCCAAATCCTGGATTTTGAGCCAGGATTGAGTCCCAGATCCCCAAATCCCAGGTTTTGGTGGGAGTCCCGTATTCTGCATTCCCAAATCCCAGATCCCCGATTTTGGGGCTGAGTTCCTGAACCTCTGCTCTCCAGTCCCGGATTTTGGGGCCATTCCTGACCCCTGATTTTAGGGCCGTTCCCAAATCCCAGCTTTTGGGGCCATTTCTGATCCCCAATCCCATTTTTTGGGGCCATTCCCAATCCCAGTTTTGGGGGCCACTCCCGATCCCCAATCCTGTTTTTGGGGCCATTCCCGACTCCAGTTTTTGGTGCCATTCCCAATTCTGGTTTTAGGGCCATTCCCCACCCCAATCCCGTTTTTTGGTGCCAATCCAGTTTTTGGGGCCATTCCCAATCCCGTTTTTTAGGACCATTCCCCCCCATTTTTGGCATCATCCCCTCCCCAATCCCGTTTTTTGCACCATTCCCCACCCCAATCCCAATTTTTGGGACTGTTCCCCATCCTCAATCCCATTTTCTGGGGCCGTTCCCAATCCCAGATTTTGGCACCATTCCCCACCCCAATCCCAATTTTTTGCACCATTCCCCACCCCATTCCTGGTTTTTAGGACCATTCCTCTCCCCAATCCCGGTTTTTGGCCAAATCCCCCTCCCCAATCCTGTTTTAGAACCATCCCCTCCCCAATCCTGTATTTTAGGACCATCCCCTCCCAATCCCGTATTTAGGACCATCCCCTCCCAATCCCATATTTTAGGACCATCCCTCCCCAATCCCGTTTTTTGGCCAAATCCCCTCCCCAATCCCATATTTTAGGACCATCCCTCCCCAATCCCATTTTTTGGCCAAATCCCCCTCCCCAATCCCATATTTTAGAACCATCCCTCCCCAATCCCATTTTTTGGCCAAATCCCCCTCCCCAATCCCATATTTTAGAACCATCCCCCTCCCAATCCCGTATTTAGGACCATCCCCTCCCAATCCCATATTTTAGGATCACCCCCTCCCCAATCCCATATTTTAGAACCATCCCCCTCCCAATCCCGTATTTAGGACCATCCCCTCCCAATCCCATATTTTAGGATCACCCCCTCCCCAATCCCATTTTTTGGCCAAATCCCCCTCCCCAATCCCGTATTTTCGGACCATCCCCTCCCCAGTCCCGTATTTTAGGACCACCCCTCCCAATCCCATATTTTAGGACCATCCCCTCCCCAATCCCGTATTTTCGGGCCGTTTCCCCGCTCCCCGCCCCCGTTTTTTGGGTGTCCCCCCGTACTTGCGCTGCAGGGTCGTGGCCGGGCTGGTGCTGGCGCTGGTGCTGTGCCCGCCGCCGGGGCTGGAGCTGCGGGAGGGGCCGCGGCTCAGCGGCCCCCGCGCCCACTCCCGCTCCCAGCAGCTCCCGTAGGGCCCATCCCGGGCCCGGAACGGCCCCTCCCGCTCCAGCCGGGCCGGGTACGGCCCCTCCTGCTCCAGCCGGGCCGGGTACTGCGCGTCCCGCTCCGGGTACGGCCCCTCTCGCTCCAGCCGCGCCGGGTACGGCCCCTCTCGGTCCATGCGGCTGGAATATTGTCCGTCCTGCTCCATCCTGCTGGAATATTGTCCGTCCTGCTCCATCCTGCTGGAATATTGTCCATCCTGCTCCATCCTGGTAGAATATTGTCCGTCCTGCTCCATCCTGGTAGAATATTGTCCATCCTGCTCCATCCTGCCCGGGTACTGCCCGTCCCTCTCCAGGTGCGGCTGGTACTGGAGGTCCCGCTCCAGGCAGCCGTGGAACTGCCCCTCCTGCTCCATGCGGGCCGCGTAGGGCCCGTCCCGCTCGGTTCGGCTCAGGTAGGGTCTGTCCCGCTCCTTTCGGCTCGGGTAGGGCCGGTCGTGCTCGGCTCGGCCCGTGTAGGGCCCGTCCCGCTCGCTCAGAGCCTCGAAGGCCGCGTCGCGCTCCAGGTGTGCGGGGTAGGGCCGCTCCCGCTCCAGGTGCTCCGCGTAGCTCCCGTCGTGCTCCAGGTGCTCGGCGTAGGTCCCGTCGCGCTCCAGGTGAGCCGGGTACGCCCCGTCGGGGTCGCCGTGGCTCGGGTAGGGCAGGTCCCTCTCGCCTCGGGCCGGGTAGGGCAGCTCGGGGTCCCCGTAGAGCCCCTCGGCCTCCAGGTGGTTCTGGTACTGAGCCTCGGGGTCCGCGTGGCCCTGGGGACACAGAGGGGACACGGGGGTGGCACCGCGGGCTGGGCAGGGATGGGTCTGGGCATGGATGGGACCCCCGGGCCCGGATGGATGGACCTGGGACCCCCGACTCAGTCTGGGCATCCCTGGAACCCCTACCCTGGTCTGGACATCCCTGAGATCCCCCTGATGGATGGACCTGGGACCCCCGACTCAGTCTGGACAGTCCTGACCCGGGATGGACGGACCTGGGAGCCCCAGTCCCAGGTTTTGGTGCCAGTCCCGGATTCTGCATTCCTAAATCCCAGATCCCCGATTTTTGGGGCTGTTTCTGAACTCCTGGGCATCCCTGGAACCCCCTGACCCAGGATGGACGGACCTGGGACCCCCTGACCCAATCCCACAAGGTCCAGGACCCCCTGACCTGCCCCAAATGGCCCTGGGACCCCCAGCTCAGTCTGGGCATCCCTGAGAGCCCCTTGGGGGTCCTGAGACCCCTGCCCTGGTCTGGACATCCCTGAGATCCCCCTGATGGATGGCCCTGGGAGCCCCAATCCCAGGTTTTGGTGCCAGTCCCGGATTCTGCATTCCTAAATCCCAGATCCCCGATTTTGAGGCTGTTCCTGAACCCCTGGGACCCCCTGACCCAGGATGGACGGACCTGGGACCCCCAATCCCAGGTTTTGGTGCCAGTCCCAATTCCGGGATTCTGCATTCCCAAATCCCAGATCTCCGAGTTTGGGGATGTCCAGATCCCCAAACCCAGATTTTGAGGGGGGGGGGGGTCCCAGATCGTGGATTTCCAAATCCCAGATTTTGAGGGGAACGGGGGGGTCCCAGATGCCCAAATCCGGCATTTTTGGCAGATCCCAGGTTCTCAAATCCCACATCCTCGATTTTGGGGCTGTGTTCCTGAACCCCCGGGCATCCCTGGGACCCCCCTGACCTGCCCCAAATGGCCCTGGGACCCCTGACTCAGTCTGGGCATCCCTGAGAGCCCCTTGGGGGTCCTGAGACCCCTGCCCTGGTCTGGACCGTCCTGGGACCCCCCTGACCCAGCCCCAAATGGCCCTGGGGGACCCCTGCCCTGGGGGACCCCCTGACTTGATCCCACAAGGTCCAGGACCCCCTGCCCTGCCCCAAACGGCCCTGGGACCCCCACCCCAACCCCAAGAGCCCCCAGTGGGGGTCCCTGGTTAATTTTCCTCCCAATTTTTGTCTCTAGACCCCCCCCCCCCCCGCAATTCGGGGGTCCCTGGGCCACAGCCCCCTATGACCCCCATGACCCCCCAACCCACTCAGGACCCCCCCAAATCCCCCTGTGCAGCCCCTACACCCCAAATCCAGGCTCCTCACCCCTCTAAGCCCCCTCCCCACTCCATGAACCCCCCAAAATTGGGGTCCCCCCTACACGAGCCCCTCCCCAGAATCCCCTCTCTGCCTCCAAACCCGGGGCTCACCCCAACCCCTCCCCACCCCAAATTTGGGGGTCCCCGCCCCATGACCCCCTCCCCACTCCCAAAATCGGGGTCTCTGTCCTGTGACCTGCACCCCCAATCCTGGGCTCCCCACGACCCCCCAGAACCCCTCCCCAACTCCGGGGGTCTCCATCCCCACGACCCCCCCAATTCACCCTCCCCACCCAGACCCCAGTCCCGGTGACCCCTCAGTGACCCCACCCCCCCACCGTGACCCCCCCGTGACCCCGAGCTTCTGCCCCCCCCCCCCAAAACAACGCCCCCCACCCCATAACCCCTGTGCCCCCCTCCTGGTGCCCCATAACCCACAGCCCCTATGCCCCATAACCCCCCAAACCGCCCCATAACCCACAGCCCCTATGCCCCATAACCCCCCCCATAACCCACAGCCCCTATGCCCCATAACCCCCCCCATAACCCACAGCCCCTATGCCCCATAACCCCCCAAACCCCCCCATAACCCACAGCCCCTATGCCCCAAACCCCCCCATGTGCCCCCACCCCCTGAACGCCCCCTAAACCCCCACATCTCCCATATCCCCATATCTGCCCCACACCCCCATATCTGCCCCATATTTGCCCCACACCCCCATATCTGCCCCATATCTGCCCCACATCCCTGACACCCCCTATCCCCCCACACCCCCATATCCCCCATATCCCCCATATCCCCCACAGCCCCATCCCCTCGCATCCCAAACCTCCACATCCCCCCACATCCCCCATATGTTCCAAACCCCCACATCTCCCATATCCCCCCCATAGCCCCACATGTCCCACACACCCACAGCCCCATTTCCCCCCCATATCCCCCCCATATCCCCCACGTGTCCCATAGCCCTGCATCCCCCCCATACCCCCCACACCCTCATATTCCCCAATACTCCCCATAGCCCCACATGTCCCATATCCCCCCATAGCCCCACATGTCCCATATCCCCCCATAGCCCCCCATAGCCCCACGTGTCCCATATCCCCCCATAGCCCTATATCCCCCCATATGTTCCATGCTCCCATATCTCCCATATATCCCCATATCCCCCCATAGCCCCACATGTCCCCATATCCCCCCATACCCCCCACACCCCTATATCCCCCCATATATTCCATACTCCCATATCTCCCATATATTCCCCCATACCCCCCTATGTCTCCAGCCCCCATATCCCCCCATATCCCCCACATGTTCCATGTACCCCCCATACCCCCCATACCCCCCATATCCTCCATACTCCCCGTATCTTCCAATGCCCCCATATCCCCCATACCCACCCCATATCCCCCCATATCCCCCATATCCCCATACCCTTATATCCCCCATATCCCTCACAAGTTCCATATCCCCCCCATATCCCCCACACCCCCCATACCTCCCACATGTTCCATACCCCCCATGTCCCCCCATATCCCCCCTACGTCCCCAAACCCCCATAGTCCTCCCCACATCCCCCATGCCCCCATATGTCCCACAGCCCCCATATCCCCCATATATGGGGGTGTCCCTATCCCCATATCCCCCCTACGTCCCCAAACCCCCATAGTCCTCCCCACATCCCCCATGCCCCCCATATGTCCCCTATACCCCCATATCCCCCATATATGGGGGCGTCCCTATCCCCATATCCCCCCCACATCCCCAATACCCCCAAATCCCCCATACCCTCCCATATGTCCCACACCCCCCATAACCCCCCCCAATACCTGGGGGCGTCCCTATCCCCACACCCCCCAATCCCCCCCATATCCCCAATACCCCCACACCTCCAAATCCCCCAAATCCGGGGGCGTCCCTATCCCCGCACCCCCAAGCCCCCCCACACCCCCTCAGCCCCCCCATCTCACCGGGTGCCGGGGGGTGCCGGCGTTGCCCCCCGCCCCTCGCTGCCGCAGGTGCCGGTTCTCCCGGGCCAGGCGCTGCAGTTGCCCCTCGAGCTGCGCGATGCGGCGGCGCTGCGAGGCCAGGAGATGTCGCTGAGTCGCGATAATCCGGTTGAGCTCCAGCAGGTACTAGCGCGGTCGGGGGGCTCGGAACCCCCCGGGGGGGCCCCGCCGCCCCCCGCGCCCTCCATCCACCCCCCCCCCCCCACGGGAGGGAAAAAAAATTAAAAAAAAAAAAAAAAGTGGGGAGGGGGCGAGGGTGGGGGTGGGGGGGGGTCAAGGAGGGGGGGCTGGCATGGGGTGGGGGGGGGGCAGTGAAATTAAATTAAAATTTGGGGTGGGGGGGTGTGAAATTAAAATTAAAAATTGGGGGGGTGTAAAATGTGAAATGGGGGGGGGGGGGTCCGGCAGCCCCGAGGGTGAGGGGGGGTGTGGGGGGGGGTGTGGGGGGCCCTGGATGGGGGGTGGGGGATGGGGGGGCCCGAGTGTGATGGGGGGGGGTGGCCCGGCCGGGGGGTGGCGGTGGCGGGGGGGGTGGGGGGGCGGCTCGGGGGGCCCGATCCGGGCGCGGAGCTCGGAGGGAGGAGGCGAAGCGGGTGGGGGCGGGGCGGGGGGCGGGGTTAAGGCAGCCCCTCCCCCCCTGCCCAAGCCCCACCCCCCCTCCCACCCGGCCATGAACCGCCCCCCCCCCCCCCCCCAAAATGGTGGAGAGTGGGGGGGGGGGGGTGGGGGACACCTCCTCCCCCCTCCCCCCCCATCCCAAAAAGGGACCCCCGCGTCCTGCCCCGCCCCCTTCATTAATCCTAATTAATGGATTTTGGAGGGGGAGGGGGGCTGGGCTTGACCCCCCCCCCCCTCCAAAACTCTTGGGGGACCCCCAGGAGCGCTCCCAGCCCCTCCCCCAACCCCCCCATAACTTTGTGACCCCCCCGCGACCCCCGCTCTGTGACCCCCCCCCGCCCCCCCCCCGTTGTCCCCTCGGTGCCGCCCCCTGCGTGTCCCCCCCGCCCCCCCCCGGTGCCACCCCCTGTCCCCCCCCCCCCCCCCGGCGCTGCCGCCGGCTCAGCCCCGCTCCGTTTCCATGGCAACGGGGCACAAATAACTCGGGCTCTGATTGGGGTTCGGCCGCCGCACGGGGAGGGACCCCGCCCCCCCAGAGCCCCCCCGGACCCCCCCCCAAAGCCCCGGACCCCTCCCAGCGCCCTCAGAGCCGCGCGGAACCCCCAGAGAGCTCCAGAGCCCCCCGAAGCCCCTCCGGACCCTGCCGGGACCCCCCCAAATCCCCTCAGAACCCCCCCGGACCCCCCAAACCCCCGAGACCCCTCCCAGTGCCCTCAGACCCCCGCGGACCCCCCAAAGACCCCCAAGTGCCCTCAGACCCCCCCTCTCAGGCCCCCAAAAGCCTCCCCCGGACCTCCCCAACGCCCCCAGACCCCCCCCATTTCCCTCAGCCCCCCCAAAGCCCCCTCTGGACCCCCAGACCCTGCCGGGATGCCCCCAAATCCCCCAGACCCCTCCCAGCACCCCCATTCACCTCAGAGCCCCCCAGACACCCCCAAAGCCCCGGAGAGCGCCCAGACCCCTCCCAGCCCCTGCCCAGACCCCCCCAAAGCCCCCTCCGGACCCCCCCCAGCACCCCCAGACCCCCCCTCCCCTCAAGACCCTGCCGGGACCCCCCAAAACCCCTCAGAGCCCCCGAGAGCCCCGGACCCCTCCCACAGCCCAAGGGCTGTGACCCCTCCCCACCCCGGGTCCCTATGGATCCCATGCAGCCCCTATAGATCCCCTGTAAAACCCTATGGATCCCCTATGGATCCCCTATAGCCCCTTCCTATACCCCCCTAGATCCCCTACAGACCCCATATAGCCCCTATAGATCCTCTAACAGAACCCCTAGAGTTCCCCTATAGCCCCCCATAGATCCCCTATAGTTCACCCATAGCCCCTAGAGATCCCCTATAGATCCCCTATAGCCCCCCATAGATCCCCTATAGCCCCTTCTATACCCCCTAGATCCCCTAGAGATCCCCTAATAAACCCCTAGAGTTCCCCTACAGATCTCCTATAGCCCCCTATGGATCCCCTATAGCCCCTTCTATACCCCCTAGAGATCCCCTAATAAACCCCTAGAGTTCCCCTAACGATCCCCTATGGATCCTACAGATCCCCTATAGCCCCCCATAGATCCCCTATAGTTCACCCATAGATCCCCTATAGAACCCCCCTAGATCCCCTATAGCCCCCTAGAGATCCCCCATAGCCCCTTCTACACCCTCCAAGATCCCCTATGGATCCCCCATAACCCCCCATAGATCCCCTACCGCACCTATAGAACCCCTATCGCCCCCATAGATCCCCTATAGATCCGCTATGGATCCCTATACATCCTCCATAGATCCCCTACAGCCCCCCTACAACCCCTATAGAACCCCTTATAGATCCCCCTATACCCCCCATAGCTCCCCTATAAATCCCCCATCGATCCCCTATAGATCCCCTATAGCCTGTATGGATCCCCCCGAGATCCCCTCTAGATCCCCCCCAGCCACTATAGACCCCCAATAGCCCCTATAGATCCCATATAGATCCCCTATAGCCCTACAGACCCCATAGATACTACAGACTCCCTATAGCCCCTATAGATCCCCTATAGATCCCCTACAGCCCATACAGATCCCCTACAGCCCCCATATAGGTCCCCTATAGATTGCTATAGATCCCTTAGAGATCCCCTATAGATCCCCTACAGCCCCTATAGACACTACAGACCCCCTATAGATGCTATAGATCCCCCATAAATCCCCCTATAGCCCCATTATAGATCCCCCATAGATCCCCCATAGCCCCCTATAGCCCCCTACAGATCCCCCATAAATCCCCTATAACCCTACAGACCCCCTATAGATGCTATAGATCCCCTAGAGATCCCCTATAGCCCCATTATAGATCCCCTATAGAACCCTACAGATTCCCCACAGATCCCCCATAGCCCCCCCATAGATCCCCATAAATCCCCTACAGCCCATACAGATCCCCCATAGAACCCCATAGATCCCCTACAGATCCCCTATAGATCCCCTACAGATCCCCTATAGATCCCCCATAGATCCCATACCGATCCCCTATAGATCCCCTATAGATCCCATACAGATCCCCTATAGATCCCCCATAGATCCCCCATAGATCCCCTATAGATCCCCTATAGATCCCATACAGATCCCCCATAGATCCCCCATAGATCCCCCATAGATCCCATACAGATCCCCCATAGATCCCCCATAGATCCCCCTCCCCCCCCCTTGATTTTAATTTTGATTTTAATTAATTTTTAATTTAATTCATTTAATTTTCATTAATTTTTATTTTATTTTATTTTATTTTATTTCCATTTGCCTTCCCCAAATCCGGGGAAATTCCATAAAAACCGCGGGGGGGGGGGGGGGGAAGGGGAGGGGACACCCCAAAATCGGGGGGGTGCAAAGGGGACCCCAAAAGTTGGGGGGGGGACGGGGGAGAGACCCCAAATTTGGGGGGGTCCCCAATTTTTGGAGATTCCCACCCCCCACCCAAGGGACTTTTGGAAGGACCCCAAAATTTGGGGTGGGGGCACCCAGGGACCCCAAAATTTGGGGGGGTCCTCACCCCCACCTAAAGGGACCTTGGAGGGACCCCAAATTTGGGGGGGGTCCCCAATTTTAGGGGGTTCCCCACCCAAGGGACTTTAGGGGGGACCCCAAAATTTAGGGGTGGGGTCCAGGACCCCATAAAGGAAACCCCAAAATTTGGGGGGGGGGGTCCCGGGAATTTGGGGGGAGGGCGGCACCACCCAGGGACCCCAACATTTGAAGTGGGGGGGGGGAAGGGGGTCCCAGGGATTTTGGGGGATCCTGAGGAGTTTTTGGGGCCACGATGATTTTGGGGGGGGTCCCCAGGATTTTGGGGTCCCCGGGATTTTGGGGTCCTGATGAATTCGGAGGGGGTCCTGAGGATTTTGGGGGGTCCTGGGAATTTGGGGTCCCCAGGATTTTTTGGGGAGGGGTCCCGGGATTTGAGGGGTCCTGGGGAGGGGTCCCAAAAATTTTGGGGTCCTGAAGATTTTGGTGGGGGGGTCCCAGGATTTTGGGGTCTCGATGATTTTGGGGGGGGGGGTTCATGATGAATTTGGGGGGGGGTCCTCAGGATTTTCTGGGGGGTTCCCCAAGACTTTGGGGTCACGATGATTTTGGGGGGGTTCCCCAGGATTTTGGGGTCCCTGGGATTTTGGGGGGGGGGGTTCATGATGAATTTGGGGGGGTCCCCGGGATTTTGGGGTCTTGATTATTTTGGGGGGGGGGTCCCCAGTATTTTGGGGGGTTCATGATAAATTTGGGGGGGGGTCCCAGGATTTTCTGGGGGGTTCCCCAAGATTTTGGGGTCTCGATGATTTTGGTGGGGGTTCATGATCAATTTGGGGGGGGTCCTGGGATTTTGGGGTCCCCGGGATTTTGGGGGGGGGGGTCCCGAGGATTTTGGGATGGGGTCCCCAGGATTTTTTAGGGTCACGATGATTTTAGGGGGTCCCTGGGGATTTTGGGGGGGGTCCCTGGGATTTTGGGGTCCCCCGATGATTTTGGGGGGGTTCATGATGAGTTTGGGGGGGGTCCCGGGGATTTTGGGGTCCCCGGGGATTTTGGGGGGGGGTCCCTGGGATTTTGGGGTCCCCCGATGATTTTGGGGGGGTTCATGATGATTTTGGGGGGGTCCCCGGGATTTTGGGGGGGTTCATGATGAGTTTGGGGGGGGGGTCCCGGGGATTTTGGGGTCCCCGGGATTTTGGGGTCCCCCGGGATTTTGGGGGGGGTCACTGCTCGTTGGGGTTGGGGTTGGTGTCCGGGTACTTGGTGAGGTCAAAGGTCAGCACTTTGCTGATGACGCAATCGCCTTGCTGGGGGGGGGGGAGGGGCGGGGTCACAGCCCGGCCTGGGACCCCCCCCCCCCCCAAAATCCCTGTGACCCCAAAATGCCCCTGAACCCCCCCCCCCAAAAAGACCCCAACCCCAAAAACCCAACCCCAAAAACCCAACCCCAAAAACCCCCAAAAAACCCCAACCCCCAAAAAAAACCCCAAAAACCCAAACCCCAAAACCCCACCCCAAAAACCCAACCCCAAACCCCCCCCCCAATGGGGACCCCACCCCCCCCCCCCCCCAAATTTTGGGGTTTTTTGAGACCCCCCCCCCGTCCCCCCTCCCCCTCAGTTTTGGGGTATTTTGGGATAATTTTGGGGATATTTTGGGATAATTTTGGGGATATTTTTGGGGATTTTTTGAGGTGTTTTGGGGATATTTTTGGGGATTTTTTGGGGTATTTTGGGGATTTTTTGGGGTATTTTGGGGATATTTTGGGGGTATTTTGGGGATATTTTTTTGGGATTTTTTGGGGGGATTATTTAGAGATTTTCGAGGTATTTTGGGATATTTTTGGGGTGATATTGTGGGGTATTTTGGGGGATTATTTAGGGATATTCGAGGTATTTTGGGGTATTTTAGGGTAATATTGGGGGATTTTAGGGTAATTTTGGGGGATTTTAGGATAATTTTGGGGGATTTAAGGTATTTTCAGGGGTTATTTTGGGGTTATCTTGCAGATATTTTGGGGGTATTTTGGATACTTGAGGTATTTTTGGGGCATTTCTGGGGGTGTTTTGTGTTTTGGGGTATTTAGGGGCAACTTTGTGCATTTCAGGGGTATTTTGGGGTATTTTGGGTGTTTTAGGGGTATTTCTAGGGATTTCAGGGGTATTTTGGGGTATTTTGGGTGTTTTAGGGGTATTTCTGGGGATTTCAGGGGTATTTTGGGGTATTTTTTGGTGGTTTAGGGGTATTTCTGTGGGGTTTTTATTTAGGGGTATTTTTTGGTATTTCTGGGGTATTTTTGAGTATTTCTGTGCATTTCTGGGGTATTTTTTGTGTATTTTGGGTATTAAGGGGTATCTTTCTGCATTTCAGGGCTATTTTGGGGTATTTTGTGTGTTTAGGGGTATTTGGGGTATTTTTAGGTATTTTTTGTGTGTTTCAGGGGTATTTCTACGGATTTCAGGGGTATTTTTTGGGTATTTCTGGGGGTTTTAGGGGTATTATTGGATGGGTTCCTTTTGGTATTTATGGAGGGGTTTTTGGGGTATTTTTTTGTATTTATGGGGTTATTTTTGGGGTATTTTTTGGTATTTCAGGGCTATTTTTGGGGTATTTCTGGGTATTTCAGGGGTATTTTTTGGGACCTTTTGGTATTTATGGGGTTCTTTTTGGGGTATTTTTGTGCATTTCATGGGTATTTTTTTGTATTTTTTTGTATTTCAGGGGTATTTTTTTTGGTATTTCAGGGGTATTATTGGGTGGGACCTTTTGGTATTTATAAGGTTATTTTTTGGGGTCTTTTTTGGCATTTCAGGAGTATTTTTTTGTATTTCTGGGTTTTTCAAGGGTATTTTTTGGGTATTTCAGGAGTATTTCAGGGATATTATTGGTGGGTACCTTTTGGTATTTATGGGGTTATTTTTGGGGTATTTTTTGTATTGCTGGGCATTTCAGGAGTATTTTTTGATACCTTTTGGTATTTATGGGTTATTTTTTGGAGTATTTTTGTGCATTTCCGGGGTATTTTTTTTTTGTATTTTTTTGTATTTCAGGGCTATTTTTGGGTATTTCTGGGTATTTCAGGGGTATTATTGGGTGGGACCTTTTGGTATTTATGGGGTTATTTTTGGGGTATTTTTTTGGCATTTCAGGGGTATTTTTTGGTATTTCTGGGTTTTTCAAGGGTATTTTTTGGGGGTATTTCAGGGGTACTATTGGGTGGGACCTTTTGGTATTTATGGGGTTAATTCTGGGGTAGTTTTTGGTATTTCTGGGCATTTCAGGGGTATTTTTTGGTACCTTTTTGGTATTTATGGGGTTGGTTTTGGGGTATTTTTGTGCATTTCAGGGCTATTTTTGGTGGGTTTTTTTTGTATTTATGGGGTTATTTTTGGGGTATTTTTTGGTATTTCAGGGCTATTTTGGGGTATTTCTGGGTATTTCAGGGGTATTATTTGGGACCTTTTGGTATTTATGGGTTATTTTTTGGGGTATTTTTGTGCATTTCATGGGTATTTTTTTGTATTTTTTGGTATTTCAGGGGTATTATTGGTGGGTACCTTTTGGTATTTATGGGGTTATTTTTGGGGTATTTTTTTGGCATTTCAGGGGTATTTTTTGGTATTTCTGGGTTTTTCAAGGGTATTTTTTGGGGGTATTTCAGGGGTACTATTGGGTGGGACCTTTTGGTATTTATGGGGTTAATTCTGGGGTAGTTTTTGGTATTTCTGGGCATTTCAGGAGTATTTTTTGGTACCTTTTGGTATTTATGGGGTTCTTTTTGGGGTATTTTTGTGCATTTCAGGGCTATTTATGGGGTTATTTTTGGGGTTTTTTTGTGCATTTCAGGGGTTATTTTTGGGGTATTTTTTGGTATTTCAGGGCTATTTTTGGGTATTTCAGGGGTATTTCTGGGGTATTATTGGGTGGGACCTTTTGGTATTTATGGGGTTATTTTTGGGGTATTTTTTTGGCATTTCAGGGGTATTTTTTGGTATTTCTGGGTTTTTCAAGGGTATTTTTTGGGGGTATTTCAGGGATATTATTGGTGGGTACCTTTTGGTATTTATGGGGTTATTTTTGGGGTAGTTTTTGGTATTTCTGGGCATTTCAGGGGTATTGTTTTGGTACCTTTTTGGTATTTATGGGGTTGGTTTTGGGGTATTTTTGTGCATTTCAGGGCTATTTTTGGTGGTTTTTTTTTGTATTTATGGGGTTATTTTTGGGGTATTTTTTGGTATTTCAGGGCTATTTTGGGGTATTTCTGGGTATTTCAGGGGTATTATTTGGGACCTTTTGGTATTTATGGGTTATTTTTTGGGGTATTTTTGTGCATTTCATGGGTATTTTTTTGTATTTTTTGGTATTTCAGGGGTATTATTGGTGGGTACCTTTTGGTATTTATAAGGTTATTTTTTGGGGTCTTTTTTGGCATTTCAGGGGTATTTTTTTGTATTTCTGGGTTTTTCAAGGGTATTTTTTGGGTATTTCAGGAGTATTTCAGGGATATTATTGGTGGGTACCTTTTGGTATTTATGGGGTTATTTTTGGGGTATTTTTTGGTATTTCAGGGCTATTTTTTTGGTATTTCTGGGCATTTCAGGGATATTATTGGGTGGGACCTTTTGGTATTTATGGGGTTATTTTTGGGGTATTTTTTTGTATTTCAGGGCTATTTTTGGGTATTTCAGGGGTATTTCTGGGGTATTATTGGGTGGGACCTTTTGGTATTTATGGGGTTATTTTTGGGGTATTTTTTTGGCATTTCAGGTGTATTTTTTGGTATTTCTGGGTTTTTCAAGGGTATTTTTTGGGGGTATTTCAGGGGTATTATTGGGTGGGACCTTTTGGTATTTATGGGGTTATTTTTGGGGTATTTTTTGTATTTCTGGGCATTTCAGGGGTATTTTTTGGTACCTTTTGGTATTTATGGGGTTGGTTTTGGGGTATTTTTGTGCATTTCAGGGCTATTTTTGGGTATTTTTTGTATTTATGGGGTTGGTTTTGGGGTATTTTTTTTGTATTTCAGGGCTATTTTTGGGTATTTCAGGGATATTTCAGGGGTATTATTTGGTACCTTTTGGTATTTATGGGTTCTTTTTTGGGGTATTTTTGTGCATTTCAGGGGTTATTTTTGGGGTATTTTTTTGTATTTCAGGGCTATTTTTGGGTATTTCTGGGTTTTTCAAGGGTATTTCTTGGGGGTATTTCAGGGGTATTATTGGGTGGGACCTTTTGGTATTTATGGGGTTCTTTTTGGGGTATTTTTGTGCATTTCAGGGCATTTCAGGGGTATTGTTTTGGTACCTTTTGGTATTTATGGGGTTATTTTGGGGTATTTTTGTGCATTTCTGGGGTATTTTTTGGTATTTCTGGGTTTTTCAAGGGTATTTTTTGGTAATTCAGGGGAATTTAGGGATATTTTGGGGTATTTAGGGCTATTTCAGGGCAATCAGAGGCCGTTTTTAGGGATTTTTTTGCCATTTCGGGGGGTTTTGGGGCGGTTTTTGGGGTTTTCGGTACCTCGGGGTAGACGCCGATCAGGCTCTGGGCCTTGGTGTAAAATTCCTCCTTGAGGGAGATGACGATGGCCTGGAAGTTGGCAGCCGACTGCTCCTTGATGTAATTGGCCACCTGGGGACCCCAAAAACGCACTCGGAACCCCAAAAAATGGGTTGGGCACCCCAAAAAACCCACCCAGCACCCCCAAAAAATGGACACGGAACTTCAAAAAAACAGAGCTGGAACCTCAAAACTGAACCTAAAAATTCAAAAAATGGGCTTGGCACCCCAAAAACCAGACCTGGCACCCCAAAAACCAGACCTGGAACCCCCCAAAATGGGTCTGAAACATCAAAAATGGACTTGGCACCCCAAAAATGGAGCTGAAACATCCAAAAATGGACTCGGCACCCCCAAAAAAATGAACCTAGAAGCCCAAAACATGGACTTTGTACCCCAAAAAAACAGACCTGGAACCCCAAAAACCGGCTTGGCACCCCAAAAATGGACCTAGGACCTCAAAAAACAGATCTGGAACCCCCAAAAATGGAGCTGAAACCTCAAAAAATGAACCTAGAAATTCAAAAAATGGACTTGGCACCCCCAAAAAATGAACCTAGAAGCCCAAAACATGGACTTTGTACCCCAAAAACCAGGCCTGGAACCCCAAAAACTGGCTTGGCACCCCAAAAAATGGATCTGGAACTTCAAAAAATGAACCTAGAAATTAAAAAAATGGACTTGGCACCCCCAAAAATGAACCTAGAACCCCCCAAAATGGAGCTACATGGACTTTGTACCCCAAAAAAACCATCTTGGCACCTCAAAACTGACCCTGACACCCCAAAAAATGGACTGGGCACCTCGAAAACCAGACCTGGAACCCCCAAAAATGGAGCTGAAACCTCAAAAAATGAGGCTAGAAATTCAAAAAATGCACTTGGCACCCCAAAAATTCACCTGGCACCCCAAAAAAATGGACCTAGAAACTCACAAAATTCACTTGGCACCCCCGAAATGGGGATGGCACCCCAAAAAACGCACTTGGCACCCCAAAACAATGAACCTCAAACCTCAAAAAATGGACCTGGCACCCCAAAAACCGAACCTGAGACCCCCAAAAATGGGGTGGGACACCCCAAAATTGGGAGGGGACTGAAAAATCAGCTCCAAGAGGGTGAAAATGAGATTGGGGGGACCCCAAAATGGGGAGGGGACCCCCAAATTGGGTGGGGCATCCCCAAAATTGGGGTGCAGAACCCCAAAATTTGGAGCTAACGGGGACAAAATCCCTCCCTGGGGCACAGAAATGGGGCTGGGGGAGGTTGGGGTGACACCCCCAGACCCCAAAACTTTAAAGGGGGAACCCCAAAATTGGGGTGGGGGACCCCAAAATTGGGATGGGGAACCCCTAGAATTGAAAACTGGGGAGGAGAACACCCCAAAAATGGGGTGGGGAGCCCCAAAATTTGGGGGTGAGGGCAGAAAAATCGGCTCCAAGAGGGAGAAAATGAGATTGGGGGGACCCCAAAATCACATGAGGGGACCCCAAAAAATGGGGAGTGGAACCACAAAAAAGGGGAGGGGACCCCCAAAGTGGGTGGGGCATCCCCAAAATTGGGGTGCAGAACCCCAAAATTTGGAGCTAAGGGGGACAAAATCCCTCCCTGGGGCATAGAAATGGGGCTGGGGGAGGTTGGGGTGACACCCCCAGACCCCAAAACTTTATAGGGGGAGCCCCAAAATTGGGGTGGGGGACCCCAAAATTGGGATGGGGAACCCCTAGAATTGAAAACTGGGGAGGAGAACACCCCAAAAATGGGGTGGGGAGCCCCAAAATTTGGGAGTGAGGGCAGAAAAATCGGCTCCAAGAGGGAGAAAATGAGGCTGGGGGGAGCCCCAAAATCACATGAGGGGAACCCAAAAAAGGGGGAGGGGACCCCAAAAAAGGGGAGGGGACCCCAAAAAAGGGGAGGGGCCCCCCAAAAAGGGGAGGGGACCCCCCAAAAAGGGGAGGGGCCCCCCAGGTTCCCACCTTGCCGATGTTGGTGTTGTCCAGCGCGGCGTCGATCTCGTCCAGCACGAAGAACGGGGCCGGTTTGTAACTGGGGGGAAACTGGGCTGAGACCCCGAAACTGGGACACCCCAAAAGTGGGGAACCCCGAAAATGGGGCACCCCGAAATTGGGACACCCTGAAAATGGGGAACCCCAAAAGTGGGGAACCCCAAGAAGGGACATCCCAAAAATGGGGCACCCCGAAAGAGGGGAACCCCAATAATGACACCCTAAAAGTGGGGAACCCTGAAACTGGGCTGAGACCCCGGAACTGGGGAACCCCGAAAAGGGACACCCCGAAAATGGGGAACCCCAAATTGGGGAAGCCCGAAAATGGGGCACCCCAAAACTGGGCTGAGACCCCAAAACTGGGATGTCCCAAAAGTGGGGAACCCCGAAAAGGGACACCCCGAAATTGGGCTGAGACCCCAAAAGTGGGGAACCCCAAAAAGGGACACCCCGAAATTGGGCTGAGACCCCAAAACTGGGACACCCCAAAAGTGGGGAACCCCGAAACTGGGGCACCCCAAAAGTGGGGAACCCCAAAAATGACACCCCGAAATTGGGCTGAGACCCCAAAAGTGGGGGACCCTGAAAGAGGGGAACCCCAAAAGTGGGGCACCCTGAAACTGGGGAACCCCAAAACGGGGACACCCCAAAATTGGGCTGAGACCCCAAAAGTGGAGAACCCCAGAAGTGGGGAACCCTGAAACTGGGGCATTCCAAAATTGGGGCACCCTGAAGCCAGGACACCCCAAAACTGGGATGCCCCAAAACTGGGATGCCCCAAAACTGAGGCACCCCAAAACAACCCAGCCCCGGTTTTGGGGTCCCCCCAAGAGTGTTGGGGATTTCCCGTGGGGATTTTGGGGTCTCCTCCTGGTTTTTGGGATTTTTCCTTGGGGTTTTTGGGGTCCCCCTGGATTTTTTGTGTTTTTGGGATTTCCCATGGGATCTTTGGGGTCCCCCCGGGTGTTTTTGGGGTCCCACCTGTGGATGGTGAAGAGCAGGGCCAGGGCAACCAAAGGGGGATTTTGGGGAGGATTTGGGGTCCCACCCCTGGGGATTTTGGGGATTTCTCTCAGGATTTTGGGACTTCCCATGGGATTTTTGGGGTCCCCCCGGATTTTTGGGGTCCTCCAGGAGAATTTTGGGGTCCCACCTGTGGATGGCCAAGAGCAGGGCCAGGGCAGCCAAAGGGGGATTTTTTTGGGATTTCTCCCAGGATTTTTATGATTTCCCATGTGGATTTTGGGATTTCCCAGGGGATTTTTGGGGTTCCCCCGGATCTTTGGGGTCCCCCTGGGTGTTTTTGGGGTCCCACCTGTGGATGGTGAAGAGCAGGGCCAGGGCAGCCAAAGGGGGATTTTTTGGGGATTTTTATGATTTCCCATGGGGATTTGGGGATTTCCCAGGGGATTTTTGGGGTCCTATGGGATTTTTGGGGTCCCCCTGGGTGTTTTTGGGGTCCCACCTGTGGATGGTGAAGAGCAGGGCCAGGGCAGCCAAAGAGGGATTTTTTTGGGGATTTTTATGATTTCTCCCAGGATTTTTGGATTTCCCATGGGGTTTTTGGGGTCCTATGGGATCTTTGGGGTCCCCCCGGGTGTTGTTGGGGTCCCACCTGTGGATGGCGAAGAGCAGGGCCAGGGCAGCCACGGTTTTCTCCCCCCCTGACAGGTTGTCCATGGGCCGGAATCGCTTCCCGGGGGCCACGCAGTTGTAATTGATCCCGTCCAGGTACGGCTCCTCGGGGTTCTCGGGGCCCAGAAACGCCTGCGGGGACATTGGGGACACTCAGGGGACATCGGGGACATTCAGGGGACATTGGGGACACAGGTGACACAGGGGACATTGAGGTGACACAATTGGCAGTGGTCCCGTCCAGGTACGGCTCCGCGGGGTTCTCGGGGCCCAGAAACGCCTGGGGGACATTGGGGACATTCAGGGGACATCAGGGACACTCAGGAGACATTGGGGACATTCAGGGGACATTGGGGACATCAGGGACACTCAGGGGACATTGAGGTGACACAATTGGCATTGGTCCCATCCAGGTACGGCTCCTCGGGGTTCTCGGGGCCCAGAAACGCCTGGGGGGACATTGGGGACACTCAGGGGACATTGGGGACACTCAGGGGACACAGGGGACATCAGGGACACTCAGGGGACATTGGGGACACAGAGAACACAGGGGACATTGAGGGGACACTGGGGACACTGGGGACAGAGGGGACATCCAGGTGACCCAGGTGTCACAGCCAGGGCTCCTTGGGGACCAGGAACACCTGGGGGATGGGCAGGGCGAGCCCTGTGCCAGCGCATTCAGGTGTGTGCCAGCCATGCCCAGGTGTGCCCAGGTGTGTGCCCCATGCCCAGGTGTGCCCAGGTGTGCCCAGGTGTGCCCCAGCCATGCCCAGGTGTGCCCAGGTGTGCCCAGGTGTGCCCCAGCCATGCCCAGGTGTGTTCCAGGTGTGTCCCAGGTGTGTCCCAGGTATGACCAGGTGTGTCCCCAGGTACCCCAGGTGTGTCTAGGTGTGCCCAGGTGTGCCCAGGTGTGCCAGCCATGCCCAGGTGTGTCCCAGGTGTGTCCCCAGGTACCCCAGGTGTGCCCAGGTGTCCCAGCCATGCCCAGGTGTGTCCCAGGTGTGTCCCCAGGTACCCCAGGTGTGCCCAGGTGTGTCCCCAGGTACCCCAGGTGTGTCCCAGGTGTGTCCCAGCCATGCCCAGGTGTGTCCCAGGTGTGTCCCAGGTATGACCAGGTGTGTCCCCAGGTACCCCAGGTGTGCCCAGGTGTGCCCAGGTGTGCCCAGGTGTGTCCCAGGTGTGCCCCAGCCGTGCCCAGGTGTGTCCCAGGTGTGCCCAGGTGTGCCCAGGTGTGTCCAGCTGTGCCCACCTGGGCGCTGCTGTTCCTGGACAGCGCTTTGTAGATCTCGTCGATGTTGGTGGCCACGGCCTCGAAGCAGGAGTTGAAGCGGTCGAACCTCTCCTTCTTCATCTGCTCAAACGCCTGCTTGGCCTTCTTGGCGCGCTTGCGGGCGGCCTCGAACTCTGGGGACAATCAGGGGACATCAGGGGACATTGGGGACAGCAGGGACAGCCATGGGGACACTGGGGACATCACAGACACCCTGGGGTGTCAGGGGACATCAGGGGACACCACGGGGACACTGGGGATATCACAGACACCCTGGGATGGTCAGGAGACATCAGGGACAGTCATGGGGACACTGGGGACACTCAGGGGACAGCCATGGGGACATTGGGGACAGCAGGGACAGCCATGGGGACATCGGGGTCAGGACATGCCTGCTTGGCCTTCTTGGCGCGTTTATGGGCAGCCTTGAACTCTGGGGACATTGGGGACATCAGGAGACACATGGGGACATCAGGAGACAGCAATGGGGACATTGGGGTCAGGGGACAGCAGGGACAGCCATGGGGACACTCAGGGGACAGCCATGGGGACATTGGGGACATCACAGACACCCTGGGGTGTCAGGGGACAGCAGGGACAGCCATGGGGACATCGGGGTCAGGACACGCCTGCTTGGCCTTCTTGGCGCGTTTATGGGCAGCCTCGAACTCTGGGAGGGACATTGGGGACATCAGGGACAGCCATGGGGACATTGGGGACATCACAGACACCCTGGAATGTCAGGGGACATCAGGGACAGCCGTGGGGACATCAGGGGACATTGGGGTCCATCGTATCCCACCAGCCAAGGTCTGATCCCTGACACTCCCTCGTGTCCCCACGGTGTCCCACCATCCGAGGTCTCCTGGAACTTGTTGTGGATGCTGCCCCATGTCCCCACCACGTCCCCCCCATGTCCCCATGGTGTCCCCACAGTGTCCCCATGGTGTCCCCACCATCCGAGGTCTCCTGGAACTTGTCATGGATGCTCCCCCATGTCCCCACGGTGTCCTCACGTGTCCCACCGCTCGAGGTCTCCTGGAACTTGTCCCCATTGTGTCCCCATGTCCCCCACCCATCCCACCATCCAAGGTCTCCTAGAACTTGTTCCCCCAGTGTCCCCACGGTGTCCCCACGGTGTCCCCACCATCCGAGGTCTCCTGGAACTTGTCTCGGACGCTCTCCAGTTTCTCCATGGCCTTCATGTTGGGGGCGGCGATGCGCTGCAGGACGCTCTGCTGCTCCGTCAGCCGCTGCTGCAGCGCCGCCATCTCCTGCCGGATCTCCTCCTCCGCCTGGGCATCCTGGGGACAGCAGGGGACATGAGGGGACATCGGGGACGTCAGGGGCACTGGGGACACACAGGGACATGGGGACATCGGGGACACAGCCGCTGCTGCAGGGCTGCCATCTCCTGCCGGATCTCCTCCTCCACCTGGGCATCCTGGGGACAGCAGGGACAGCAGGGGTGTGAGGGACATGGGGACATTGGGGACACAGCCGCTGCTGCAGGGCTGCCATCTCCTGCTGGATCTCCTCCTGTGCCTGGGCATCCTGGGGACAGCAGGGGACATGAGGGGACATCGGGGGCACTGGGGACACACAGGGACATGGGGACACAGGGACACAGCCGCTGCTGCAGCGCCGCCATCTCCTGCCGGATCTCCTCCTCCGCCTGGGCATCCTGGGGACAGCAGGGACAGCAGGGGTGTGAGGGACATGGGGACATCAGGGGACAGCAGGGACATCAGGGGTGTGAGGGACATGGGGACACAGGGACACAGTCCCTGCTGCAGCGCCGCCATCTCCTGCCGGATCTCCTCCTCCACCTGGGCATCCTGGGGACAGCAGGGGACATGAGGGGACATCGGGGACATCAGGGGCACTGGGGACACACAGGGACATGGGGACACTGGGGACACAGCCGCTGCTGCAGCGCTGCCATCTCCTGCCGGATCTCCTCTGCCTGGGCATCCTGGGGACAGCAGGGACATGGGGACACGGGGACATCCAGGGACATGTGGGGACATGGGGACACACAGGGACAGCAGGGGACACAGGACATGTCCAGGTGTGCCGGGTGTGCCCAGACCATGCCCAGGTGGCCCCAGGTGTCACCTTGAGCTCCTCGGGCAGGTCGCTGTAGTCAATCTCGATCAGAGCCTCGCGGGCGTAGAGGCTGGAGCTGCGCTGGGAGCTGCCACCGGGGTCCTCTCCAGTGCCACCACCCTGAGGGGACAATGGGGACAGTGAGGGGACACGGCTGGAGCTGCCACCAGGGTCCTCTCCAGTGCCACCACCCTGAGGGGATAATGGGGACAGTGAGGGGACACGGCTGGAGCTGCCACCAGGGTCCTCTCCAGTGCCACCACCCTGAGGGGACAATGGGGACAGTGAGGGGACACGGCTGGAGCTGCCACCAGGGTCCTCTCCAGTGCCACCACCCTGAGGGGACAATGGGGACAATGGGGACAGTCAAGGGACAGGGCTGGAGCTGCCACTGGGGTCCTCTCCAGTGCCACCACCCTGAGGGGACAATGGGGACAACCAGGGTGACACAGAAGACAGGAGTGACCAGGGGGACATGGGGGTGACACAGGGGTGTCCCAGGGTGTCCCCGGGTGTCACCTCCTCCTGGCTGATGTCGTCCATGGAGCCCCTGGCCAGGGGCAGCTGGGGGGACAGGGGGTGACTCGGGGTGACATGGGGGTGGCTCAGGGTGACACAGGAGGACAGGGATGGCTCAGGGTGACACAGGGGTGACCCAGGGTGTCCCAGGGTGTCCCCGGGTGTCACCTCCTCCTGGCTGATGTCGTCCATGGAGCCCCTGGCCAGCGGCAGCCGGATGTCCTGCATCTTGCAGGCCTGCAGGAGGTTGTGGCGGTCGCTGCGCTTCTGCTCCAGCTTGGTCTCGATGGCCGTCACCTCCTTCTGCAGGTGGGTCATCTCCCTGGGGACAGGGGCACCATGGGGACACCATGGGGACACCATGGGGACAGGGACATGGGACATGGCAGGGGACAGGGACACCGCACACCATGGGGACAGGGACACCATGGGGACAGGGACATGGAACATGGCAGGGGACAGGGACACCATGGGGACACGGGACATGGCAGGGGACAGGGACACCATGGGGACAGGGACATAGGACACCATGGGGACAGGGACATGGGACACCATGGGGACAGGGACACCATGGGGACACCATGGGGACAGGGACACCATGGGGACAGGGACATGGGACATGGCAGGGGACAGGGACACCATGGGGACAGGGACATGGGACACCATGGGGACAGGGACACCATGGGGACACCATGGGGACAGGGACACCATGGGGACAGGGACATGGGACATGGCAGGGGACAGGGACACCATGGGGACAGGGACATGGGACACCATGGGGACAGGGGACACCATGGGGACAGGGACACGGGACACCATGGGGACAGGGACATGGGACACCATGGGGATAGGGAGACAGTGTGGGGACAGGGACACCATGGGGACACCATGGGGACAGGGACACGAGACATGGCAGGGAACAGGGAGACAGTGTGGGGACAGGACACAGGGACAGGGACATGGTGTGGGGACAGGACATGGGGACGTGGTGGGGACAGGGACAGGGACAGGGACATGGTGTGGGGACAGGCACATGGGGAAAGGGAAAGGGGACATGGCAGGGGACAGGGACATGGGGACAGGGGATGGGGACAGGGACACGGGACATGGTGTGGGGACGTGGTCATGGGGACATGGTATGGGGACAGGGGATGGGGACAGGGACATGGCATGGGGGACAGGGACACGGGGACGGGGAATGGGGACAGGGACACGGGGACACAGGGACACGGTGTGGGGACAGGACACAGGGACATGGTGGGGACATGGTGGGGACAGGGACATGGGGATGTGGTCATGGGGACATGGTGTGGGGACAGGGAATGGGGACATTGTGGGGGGACAGGGACAGGGACATGGTGTGGGTACAGGGCCATAGGGACCCATCAGGGACACACCCACGAAGACACGCCCACCATGGACACGCCCATATGGCCCTTAGGCCCCTTTCTAGCCCCGCCCTTTTAGCCCCGCCCATTACCACACCCTCACCTTGGCCACGCCCCCCTTGACACCACCTTCACTATTAGGCCCCGCCCCTTTTACTGCCCCCACCCCATTGATTGCTCCAGCACCCTCGTTGGCCCCACCCCCATTTGTTGGCCACGCCCCCATTTGTTGGCCACGCCCCCTCATTGGCCACGCCCTCACTTGTTGGCCCCGCCCAGCTTCTTGCGGATCTCGTCCATCTCGTGGTTTTTGTCGTTCACCTCCGACTTCTTGGCCAGGTGTTGGTTCTTGAGGTCCTGCAGCTGCGCCATGGTCTCGTCGATGATCTTCATGTGCCGCTGCTCCTCCTGGAAAACGGGACAAAAAATGGGCAAAATAACCCAAAAAATGGTCAAAATCACCCCAGAATTACTGATGGTCTTCATGTGCTGCTGCTCCTCCTGAAAAACGGGACAAAAAATGGTCAAAAAACCCCAAAAAATGGTCAAAATGACCCCAGAGTTATTGATGGTCTTCATGTGCTGCTGGTCCTCCTGAAAAACCACCCAAAAATGGTCAAAAAAATCCAAAAAATGGTCAAAATCACCCCAGAATTATTGATGGTCTTCATGTGCTGCTGGTCCTCCTGGAAAACGGGACAAAAACGGTCAAAATAACCCAAAAAATGGTCAAAATGGCCCCAGAATTATTGATGGTCTTCATGTGCCCACCTCAGGTCTTCTCCACCATGGACCTCCCAAGACCCCAAAACACGTCAAAAACCCCAGAAAAAAAACCCCAAAAAGTCCAAAAAGCACCCAAAGGCCCCAAACCTTCTTGAGCTTCTCGATCTCGGCCTCGTCCTTGTGTTCTCCTGGTCCCACCTCAGGTCTTCTCCACCTTGAGCCTCTCAAGACCCCAAAACACCTCAAAACCCCCAGAAAAAAACCCCCAAAAAGTCCCAAGAGAACCCAGAAGAACCCAAAGCCCCCAAACCTTCTTGAGCTTCTCTATCTTGGCCTCGTCCTTGTGTTCTCCAGGTCCCACCTCAGGTCTTCTCCACCTTGAGCCTCCTGAGACCCCAAAACACCTCAAAAACACCCCAAAAATCCCAAAAAGTCCCAAAAGAGCCCAGAAGAACCCAAAGGCCCCAAACCTTCTTGAGCTTCTCCATCTCTCCTGTCCTTTGGTCCCACCTCAGGTCTTCTCCACCTTGAGCCTCCTGAGACCCCAAAACACCTCAAAACCCCCAGAAAAAAACCCCAAAAAGTCCCCAAAAACCCCAAAGGCCCCAAACCTTCTTGAGCTTCTCGATCTCGGCTTCGTCCTTGTGTTCTCCTGGTCCCACCTCAAGTCTTCTCCACCAGGAGCATCCCGAGACCCCAAAACACCTCAAAAATCCCAGAAAAAACCCAGAAGAACCCAAAGGCCCCAAACCTTCTTGAGCTTCTCGATCTCGGCCTCGTCCTTGTGTTCTCCTGGTCCCACCTCAGGTCTTCTCCACCAGGAGCATCCCAAGACCCCAAAACACCTCAAACCCCTCCCAAAAAATCATAAAAAGTCCCAAAAGAACCCAGAAGAACCCCAAAGGCCCCAAACCTTCTTGAGCTTCTCCATCTCTCCTGTCCTTTGGTCCCACCTCAGCTCCTCCTCATCATGGACCTCCCAGGACCCCAAAACACCTCAAAAAAACCCCAGAAAAAAACCCCAAACCCCAAAAGAACCCAGAAGAACCCAAAGCCCCCAAACCTTCTTGAGCTCCTTTATCTTGGCCTCATCCTTGTGTTCTCCTGGTGCCACCTCAGGTCTTCTCCACCAGGAGCATCCCGAGACCCCAAAACACCTCAAAAACCCCAGAAAAAACCCAGAAGAACCCAAAGCCCCCAAACCTTCTTGAGCTTCTCCATCTTTCCTGTCCTTTGGTCCCACCTCAGCTCCTCCTCATCATGGACCTCCCAGGACCCCAAAACACCTCAAAAACACCCCAAAAATCCCAAAAAGTCCCAAAAGAACCCAGAAGAACCCAAAGGCCCCAAACCTTCTTGAGCTTCTCAGTCTTGGCCTCGTCCTTGTGTTCTCCTGGTCCCACCTCAGCTCCTCCTCATCATGGACCTCCCAAGACCCCAAAACCCCCCCAAAAAATCCCAAAAAGTCCCAGAAGAACCCAAAGGCCCCAAACCTTCTGGACCTTCTCTATCTTGGCCTCGTCCTTGTGTTCTCCAGGTCCCACCTTAGGTCTTCTCCACCTTGAGCCTCCTGAGACCCCAAAACACCTCAAAAACACCCCAAAAATCCCAAAAAGTCCCAAAAGAACCCAGAAGAACCCAAAGCCCCCAAACCTTCCTGAGCTTCTCCATCTCGGCCTCATCCTTGTGTTCTCCTGGTCCCACCTCAGGTCTTCTCCACCAGGAGCATCCCGAGACCCCAAAACACCTCAAAACCCCCCCAAAAAACCCCAAAAGTCCCAAAAGAACCCAGAAGAACCCAAAGGCCCCAAACCTTCTTGAGCTTCTCCATCTCTCCTGTCCTTTGGTCCCACCTCAGGTCTTCTCCACCTTGAGCCTCCTGAGACCCCAAAACACCTCAAAAACGCCAGAAAAAACCCACAAAAAGTCCCAGAAGAACCCAAAGGCCCCAAACCTTCTTGAGCTTCTCGATCTCAGCCTCGTCCTTGTGTTCTCCTGGTCCCACCTCAGGTCTTCTCCACCAGGAGCATCCCAAGACCCCAAAACACCTCAAACCCCTCCCAAAAAATCATAAAAAGTCCCAAAAGAACCCAGAAGAACCCAAAGGCCCCAAACCTTCTTGAGCTTCTCCATCTCTCCTGTCCTTTGGTCCCACCTCAGGTCTTCTCCACCTTGAGCCTCCTGAGACCCCAAAACACCTCAAAAACGCCAGAAAAAACCCACAAAAAGTCCCAGAAGAACCCAAAGGCCCCAAACCTTCTTGAGCTTCTCGATCTCGGCTTCGTCCTTGTGTTCTCCTGGTCCCACCTCAGGTCTTCTCCACCTTAAGCCTCCTGAGACCCCAAAACACCTCAAAAACACCCCAAAAATCCCAAAAAGTCCCAAAAGAACCCAGAAGAACCCAAAGCCCCCAAACCTTCTTGAGCTTCTCGATCTCGGCCTCGTCCTTGTGTTCTCCAGGTCCCACCTCAGGTCTTCTCCACCAGGAGCATCCCAAGACCCCAAAACACCTCAAACCCCTCCCAAAAAATCATAAAAAGTCCCAAAAGAACCCAGAAGAACCCAAAGGCCCCAAACCTTCTTGGACTTCTTGATCTTTCCTGTCCTTTGGTCCCACCTCAGGTCTTCTCCACCTTGAGCCTCCTGAGACCCCAAAACACCTCAAAAACGCCAGAAAAAACCCACAAAAAGTCCCAGAAGAACCCAAAGGCCCCAAACCTTCTTGAGCTTCTCGATCTCGGCCTCGTCCTTGTGTTCTCCAGGTCCCACCTCAGCTCCTCCTCATCATGGACCTCCCAAGACCCCAAAACCCCCCCAAAAAACCCCAAAAAGTCCCAGAAGAACCCAAAGGTCCCAAACCTTCTGGACCTTCTCTATCTTGGCCTTGTGTTCTCCTGGTCCCACCTCAGGTCTTCTCCACCTTGAGCCTCCTGAGACCCCAAAACACCTCAAAACCCCCAGAAAAAACCCCAAAAAGTCCCAAAAAACCCCAAAGGCCCCAAACCTTCTTGAGCTTCTCGATCTCGGCCTCGTCCTTGTGTTCTCCTGGTCCCACCTCAGGTCCTCTCCACCTTAAGCCTCCTGAGACCCCAAAACACCTCAAAAACACCCCAAAAATCCCAAAAAGTCCCAAAAGAACCCAGAAGAACCCAAAGCCCCCAAACCTTCTTGAGCTTCTCGATCTCGGCCTCGTCCTTGCGCACGCCCTGCTCCCACATCAGCACCTTCTCCTGGTCCTCCCGCAGCTGGTTGCGCTCGAAGTCCAGCTGGATGCCCAGGCGCGTCTTCTGGTTCTCGAACTCCAGCCTGGGGGGACACCAGAGGCCTCCTGGGGTTCCTCAGAAGCTCCTGGGGGCTCCTCGAGATGTTCATGGGGATCTCGGAGGGGTTTTGGAGGCCCTTGACAGTTGTTTTTGGGGTCTCTGAGAGGTTTTTTGGGGTGCCTGAGGAGTTTCTTGGATGTCCTTGAGATGTTTGTTGGGGTTCCTCAGAGGTTTTTGGGGTCCTTGAAGGTTTTTTGGGGTCTCTGAGGGGTTTTGGAGGTCCTTGAAGGTTTTTGGGGTCTCTCAGGGATTTTGGAGGTCCTTGAGATGTTTTTTGGGGTCTCTGAGGGGTTTTGGAGATCTTTGAGATGGTTTTTGGGGTTCTTCAGGGGTTTTTGGGGTTCCTCAGAGGTTTTTTGGGGTCTCTGAGGTATTTTGGGGTCCTTGAGATGTTTTTTGGGGTCTCTGAGGGGTTTTGGAGGTCTTTGAGATGGTTTTTGGGGTTCCTCAGAGGTTTTTTGGGGTTCCTTAGAGGTTTTTTGGGGTCCTTGAGATGTTTTTTGGGGTCTCTCAGGGATTTTGGAGGTCCTTGAAGGTTTTTTGGGGTCTCTGAGGGGTTTTGGAGGTCCTTGAAGGTTTTTTGGGGTCTCTGAGGGGTTTTGGAGGTCTTTGAGATGGTTTTTGGGGTTCCTCAGAGGGTTTTGGGGTCCCCAAGAGATTTTTCAGGTTCTTGTGAAGTTCTTTTGAGGTTCTTGAGATGCTTTTTGGGGGTCTCTGAGAGGTTTTCTGAGGTCCCCAAGGGATTTGAGGGGGTTCCTGAGAGGTTTTTTTGGGGTCCCCAAGAGATCTTTGGGTTCTTGAGGTGTTTTGGGTTCTTGAGAAGTTCTTTGGGGTTCCTCAGGGGTTTTTTTTGGGGTCTCCAAAGTGTTTGGGGGCTCCTTGAGGGTTTTTTGGGGTTCCTGAGAAGTTCTTGGAGGTTCTTGAGATGTTTTTTGGAGTCCCTCAGAGGTTTTTTTGGGGTGTCCTGAGGGTTTTTTGGGGTTCCTCAGAGGTTTTTTGGGGTCTCCTGGGGGTTTTTTGGGGTTCCTCAGAGGTTTTTTTGGGGTGTCCTGAGGGTTTTTTGGGGTTCCTCAGAGGTTTTTTGGGGTGTCCTGAGAGTTTTTTGGGGTTCCTCAGAGGTTTTTTGGGGTCTCCTGAGGGTTTTTGGGGTGCCCTGACCTTTTCTTGGCGATCTCGTTCTGCCTCTTGACCTTCTCCTCCTCGAACTCCCGAATGTTCCTGACCCCGATCTCGCGGCAAAACTCCTCAAACACCTCGTCCTCCACCTGGGGTGGGGGAAAAGGGTCAGGAACCCCAAGGCTGGGGGACCCCAAAATCCCCCAAATTCACCCCAAAAATCCCCCAAAGCTGGGGGACCTCAAAATCCCCCAAATTCCCCCCAGAATCCTCCCCAAAAACCCCAAATTTCCACCCAAAAATCTCCCCCAAAATCCTCCCCCAAATCCCCTAAATCTGGGGGACCCCAATTTCCCCCCAGAATCCCCCAAATCCCCCCCAAATTCCACCCAGAATTCTCCCCCAAAATCCTCTCAAAATCCCCAAAGCTGGGGGACCCCAAAATCCCCCCCAAAAATCCCCAACCCTCCCTAAAAATCCACCCCAAAATAGCCCCAAATATCCCCCAAAAAGCCCCAAAATCCCCAAATCTGGGGGATCCCAAAATCCTCAAAATCTCCCCCAAAATCCCCCCTCAAAATCCCCCCAACCCCAAATCTGGGGGACCCCAAAATCCCCCAAATCCACCCTGAAATATTCCCCAGAATCCCTCAAAATCCTCCCCAAAAACCCCAAATTCCTCCCAAAAATCTCCCCCCAAAATCCTCCAAATCCCTGCCAAAAATCCCCAAATCTGGGGGACCACAAAATTCCCCCAAATCATCCCAAAATTTCCCCACAAATCGTCCTAAAATCCCCAAATCTGGAGGACCCCAAAATCAACCCCAAATCCCACCAAAAATCCACCCCAAAATTCCCCCAATTTCCCCCAGAATCCTCCCCAAAAACCCCAAATTCCACCCAAAATTCTCCCCCAAAATCCTCTCAAAATCCCCAAAGCTGGGGGACCCCAAAATCCCCCCCAAAAATCCCCAACCCTCCCTAAAAATCCACCCCAAAATAGCCCCAAATATCCCCCAAAAGACCCCAAAATCCCCAAATCTGGGGGACCCCAAAATCCCCCAAATCCACCCTGAAATATTCCCCAGAATCCCTCAAAATCCTCCCCAAAAACCCCAAATTCCTCCCAAAAATCTCCCCCCAAATCCCTCCCAAAAATCCCCAAATCTGGGGGACCACAAAATTCCCCAAATCCACCCCAAAAATCCCCCAATATCCCCCCAAATTCACCCTAAAAATCCCCCAAAATTCCCAAATCCCCCCCAAAAATCCCCCAATTTTCCCCCAAAAATCTCCCCCCACAAATCCCCTAAATTTGAGGGACCCCAAAATCCCCCAAAATCCCCAGATCCACCTTAAAAATGCCCCAAATCCCCCCAAATTCCCCCCAAAATCCCCAAAATTGAGTGAATTTCTTCCCAAAACCAGAGATTTTTCCCAAAATTTGGGTGAATTTTCCTCACAATTGAGGGAATATTTCTAAAATTGGAAGAAATTTGCCCCAAAATTGGGGGAATTTCTCCCAAAACCCAGAGCATTTCTGGGATTTTTTTCCCCAAAAAATTGGGATTTTTTTCCCCCAAATTTGGCAGAATTTTCCCCAAAATTGGGGAGGATTTCTTTCCAAATTTGAGGGAATTTCTCCCTCAAACCAGGGACTTTTTTCCCCAAAAATTGGGATTTTTTTTTCCCTCAAAATTGCCAGAATTTTCCCCAAGTTGAGAGAATTTTTTTCCCAAAATTGGTAGAATTTTCCTCAAAACTGGGGGGACTTTTCCCCAAAAAAGGGGATTTTTTTCCTCCAAAAATTGGGATTTTTTTCAATAAAATAGGGATTTTTCTTCCCAAAACCCAGCAAATTTTCCCCAAATTTGGGGGGATTTCTTTCCCAAATTTGGCAGAATTTTCCCCAAAATTGGGGAGGATTTCTTTCCAAATTTGAGGGAATTTCTCCCTCAAACCAGGGACTTTTTTCCCCAAAAATTGGGATTTTTTTCCCCTCAAAATTGCCAGAATTTTCCCCAAGTTGGGAGAATTTTTTTCCCAAAATTGGTAGAATTTTCCTCAAAACTGGGGGGACTTCTCCCCAAAAAAAGGGGATTTTTTTCCTCCAAAAATTGGGATTTTTTCCTCCAAAAATTGGGATTTTTTCCCCCAAATTTGGGTTTTTTTTTTCCCAAACTTCTGGAATTTTCCCCCAACCCCAGAATTTGCCCAAAAAGGGCGGAATTTGCCCCAAACCTGGTTCATTTTCTCTTTCAGGTCCTTCATCTCCCGCTCCCGGCCCTGGATGATTCGTTTGATGTCGTTGATGCGCGGCCCAAAATTGGCCAATTCGCTCTCCAGCTTGGACTTCTCCTGGAAAAATGGGGAAAAATGGGAGAAAAATGGGAAAAATTGTGAGAAAAATGGGAAAAAAATGTGAGAAAAATGGAAAAAAAAAAAGAAAAAATTTGGGGGAAAAATGTGATTAAAATCCAGCCCTGAATCCCCAAAATCCACTCCCCAAACCCCAAAATTCCAATTTTTTTCCTCCCCAAATTCCCATTTTTTACCCCCAAATCTGAGTCTCACCTGCAGGTTCAGTTCCAGGTCACTTTGAGAATATTTCATGAGGGAATTTCCCCCAAAATTCAGATTTTTTTCCCCAAAATTCAGATTTTTGTCCCAAAAAAATCACTTTTTTTTTCCCTGAAATTCGGATTTTCTTCCTCAAATTCAGATTTTTTAAACCAAAATCCCCCCTTTTAGCCCCAAATCCATGTCCCACCTGCAGATTCAGTTCCAGGTCCCTTTCAGAATATTTCATGAGGGGATTTCCCCCAAAATTCAGATTTTTTCCCCCAAAAATTCACATTTTTGTCCCAAAAAATCACATTTTTGCCCTGAAATTTGGATTTTTTTCCCTAAAATTCAGATTTTTTAAACCAAAATCCCCCTTTTAGCCCCAAATCCATGTCCTACCTGCAGGTTCAGTTCCAGGTCCCTTTGGGAACATTTCATGAGGGAATTTCCCCCAAAATTCAGATTTTTTCCCCCAAAAATTCACATTTTTGTCCCAAAAAATCACATTTTTGCCCTGAAATTTGGATTTTTTTCCCATAAATTTAGATTTTTTTAACCAAAATCCCTTTTTTCCCCCCAAATCTGAGTCTCACCTGCAGATTCAGTTCCAGGTCAATTTGAGAATATTTCATGAGGGAATTTCCCCCAAAATTCAGATTTTTTTCCCCAAAAATTCAGATTTTTTCCCTAAATTCAGATTTTTTTACCAAAATCTCCATTTTTAGCCCCAAATCCGTGTCCCACCTGCAGGTTCAGTGCCAGGTGCCGGGTCTTGGCCTGCTCCAGGTCACTTTGGGAACATTTCATGAGGGGATTTCCCCCAAAATTCACTTTTTTTTCCCCAAAATTCCCGTTTTTTCCCCAAAAATTCACATTTTTTTAACCAAAATCTCCTTTTTTCCGCCCAAATCTGAGTCTCGCCTTCAGCTTCAGTTCCAAGTCTTTTGGGAACATTTCATGAGGGAATTTCCCCCAAAATTCAGATTTTTTTCCCCAAAATTCACATTTTTGTCCCAAAAAATCTCGTTTTTTGCCTGAAATTTGGATTTTTTTAACCAAAATCTCCTTTTTTAGCCCCAAATCCGTGTCCCACCTGCAGGTTCAGTGCCAGGTGCCGGGTCTTGGCCTGCTCCAGGTCACTCTGGGAACATTTCATGAGGGAATTTCCCCCCAAAATCCCAATTTTTCTTCCAAAATTCCCATTTTTTTCCCTAAAAATTCACATTTTTTTACCAAAATCTCCATTTTTAGCCCCAAATCCATGTCCCACCTGCAGGTTCAGTGCCAGGTGCCGGGTCTTGGTCTGCTCCAGGTCACTTTGGGAACATTTCATGAGGGGATTTCCCCCCAAAATTCATGTTTTTTTCCCCAAAAAATCAAAATTTTTCCCAAAAATTCACTTTTTTTTTACCAAAATCTCCTTTTTTAGCCCCAAATCCGTGTCCCACCTGCAGGTTCAGGGCCAGGTGCCGGGTCTTGGTCTGCTCCAGGTCACTTTGGGAACATTTCATGAGGGAATTTCCCCCCAAAATCCCAATTTTTCTTCCAAAATTCCCATTTTTTTCCCCAAAAATTCAGATTTTTTTACCAAAATCTCCATTTTTAGCCCCAAATCCGTGTCCCACCTGCAGGTTCAGGGCCTGGTGCCGGGTCTTGGCCTGCTCCAGGTCACTTTGGGAACATTTCATGAGGGGATTTCCCCCAAAATTCACGTTTTTTTTTTCAAAAAATTCAGATTTTTTCCCTAAAATTCACATTTTTTTACCAAAATCTCCATTTTTAGCCCCAAATCCGTGTCCCACCTGCAGGTTCAGTGCCAGGTGCCGGGTCTTGGTCTGCTCCAGGTCACTTTGGGAACATTTCATGAGGGGATTTCCCCCAAAATTCACATTTTTTTCCCCAAAAATTCAGATTTTTTTCCCTAAAATTCAGATTTTTTACCAAAATCCCCTCTTTTAGCCCCAAATCCGTGTCCCACCTGCAGGTTCAGTGCCAGGTGCCGGGTCTTGGTCTGCTCCAGGTCACTTTGGGAACATTTCATGAGGGAATTTCCCCCAAAATTCACATTTTTTTCCAAAAAAATCACATTTTTATCCCAAAAATTATATTTTTGCCCTGAAATGTGGATATTTTCCCCTCAAATTCAGATTTTTTTTACCAAAATCCCTTTTTCCCCCCAAATCTGAGTCTCGCCTTCAGGTGCAGTTCCAGGTCCCTTTGGAACATTTCATGAGGGGATTTCCCCCAAAATTCACTTTTTTTTCCCCAAAATTCCCATTTTTTCCCCAAAAATTCACATTTTTTTAACCAAAATCTCCTTTTTTCCACCCAAATCTGAGTCTCGCCTTCAGGTTCAGTTCCAAGTCTTTTGGGAACATTTCATGAGGGAATTTCCCCCAAAATTCCCATTTTTTTCCCCAAAATTCCCATTTTTTCCCTAAATTCACATTTTTTTACCAAAATCCCCTTTTTTAGCCCCAAATCCGTGTCCCACCTGCAGGTTCAGGGCCAGGTGCCGGGTCTTGGCCTGCTCCAGGTCACTCTGGGAACATTTCATGAGGGGATTTCCCCCAAAATTCACATTTTTACCCCAAAATTTGGATTTTTTTCCCCCAAATTCAGATTTTTTAACCAAAATCTCCTCTTTTAGCCCCAAATCCGTGTCCCACCTGCAGGTTCAGGGCCAGGTGAGGATCTTGGTCTGCTCCAGGTCACTTTGGGAACATTTCATGAGGGAATTTCCCCCCAAAATCCCAATTTTTCTTCCAAAATTCCCATTTTTTTCCCCAAAAATTCAGATTTTTTCCCAAAATCTCCTTTTTTAGCCCCAAATCCGTGTCCCACCTGCAGGTTCAGGGCCAGGTGCCGGGTCTTGGCCTGCTCCAGGTCACTTTGGGAACATTTCATGAGGGGATTTCCCCCAAAATTCACATTTTTTTCCAAAAAAATCACATTTTTATCCCAAAAATTATATTTTTGCCCTGAAATGTGGATATTTTCCCCTCAAATTCAGATTTTTTTTACCAAAATCCCTTTTTCCCCCCAAATCTGAGTCTCGCCTTCAGGTGCAGTTCCAGGTCCCTTTGGAACATTTCATGAGGGGATTTCCCCCAAAATTCACTTTTTTTTCCCCAAAATTCCCATTTTTTCCCCAAAAATTCACATTTTTTTAACCAAAATCTCCTTTTTTCCACCCAAATCTGAGTCTCGCCTTCAGGTTCAGTTCCAAGTCTTTTGGGAACATTTCATGAGGGAATTTCCCCCAAAATTCAGATTTTTTTCCCCAAAATTCACATTTTTGTCCCAAAAAATCTCGTTTTTTGCCTGAAATTTGGATTTTTTTAACCAAAATCTCCTTTTTTAGCCCCAAATCTGTGTCCCACCTGCAGGTTCAGGGCCAGGTGCCGGGTCTTGGTCTGCTCCAGGTCACTTTGGGAACATTTTATGAGCGACTTTCCCCCAAAATTCACATTTTTTTCCAAAAAAATCAAAATTTTTCCCAAAAATTCAGATTTTTTTACCAAAATCTCCATTTTTAGCCCCAAATCCGTGTCCCACCTGCAGGTTCAGTGCCAGGTGCCGGGTCTTGGTCTGCTCCAGGTCACTTTGGGAACATTTCATGAGGGAATTTCCCCCCAAAATCCCGATTTTTCTTCCAAAATTCCCATTTTTTTTCTCCAAAAGTTCAGATTTTTTTAACCAAAATCTGCTTTTTTCCGCCCAAATCTGAGTCTCGCCTTCAGGTTCAGTTCCAAGTCTTTTGGGAACATTTCATGAGGGGATTTTCCCCAAAATTCAGATTTTTTTCCTCAAAATTCCCATTTTTGTCCCCAAAATTCCCATTTTTTTCCCTAAAAATTCACATTTTTTTACCAAAATCTCCATTTTTAGCCCCAAATCCATGTCCCACCTGCAGGTTCAGTGCCAGGTGCCGGGTCTTGGCCTGCTCCAGGTCACTTTGGGAACATTTCATGAGGGGATTTCCCCCAAAATTCACGTTTTTTTTTTCAAAAAATTCAGATTTTTTCCCTAAAATTCACATTTTTTTACCAAAATCCCCTTTTTTAGCCCCAAATCCGTGTCCCACCTGCAGGTTCAGTGCCAGGTGCCGGGTCTTGGCCTGCTCCAGGTCACTCTGGGAACATTTCATGAGGGGATTTCCCCCAAAATCCCAATTTTTCTTCCAAAATTCCCATTTTTTCTCCAAAAATTCACATTTTTTTACCAAAATCTCCTCTTTTAGCCCCAAATCCGTGTCCCACCTGCAGGTTGAGGGCCAGGTGCCGGGTCTTGGTCTGCTCCAGGTCACTTTGGGAACATTTCATGAGGGGATTTCCCCCAAAATTCACATTTTTTTCCAAAAAAATCACATTTTTATCCCAAAAATTATATTTTTGCCCTGAAATGTGGATATTTTCCCCTCAAATTCAGATTTTTTTTACCAAAATCCCTTTTTCCCCCCAAATCTGAGTCTCGCCTTCAGGTGCAGTTCCAGGTCCCTTTGGAACATTTCATGAGGGGATTTCCCCCAAAATTCACTTTTTTTTCCCCAAAATTCCCATTTTTTCCCCAAAAATTCACATTTTTTTAACCAAAATCTCCTTTTTTCCACCCAAATCTGAGTCTCGCCTTCAGGTTCAGTTCCAAGTCTTTTGGGAACATTTCATGAGGGAATTTCCCCCAAAATTCAGATTTTTTTCCCCAAAAATTCAGATTTTTTTCCCTAAAATTCAGATTTTTTACCAAAATCCCCTCTTTTAGCCCCAAATCCGTGTCCCACCTGCAGGTTGAGGGCCAGGTGCCGGGTCTTGGCCTGCTCCAGGTCACTTTGGGAACATTTCATGAGGGGATTTCCCCCAAAATTCACTTTTTTTTCCCCAAAAATTAAAAATTTTTCCCAAAAATTCACATTTTTTTACCAAAATCTCCATTTTTAGCCCCAAATCCGTGTCCCACCTGCAGGTTCAGTGCCAGGTGCCGGGTCTTGGCCTGCTCCAGGTCACTTTGGGAACATTTCATGAGGGGATTTCCCCCAAAATTCACTTTTTTTTCCCCAAAAATTAAAAATTTTTCCCAAAAATTCACATTTTTTTACCAAAATCTCCATTTTTAGCCCCAAATCCGTGTCCCACCTGCAGGTTCAGTGCCAGGTGCCGGGTCTTGGTCTGCTCCAGGTCACTCTGGGAATATTTGAGGCGCATTTGGAGCCCGTGGGCCTGGGACTGCACCTGGCGCAGCTCGGCCTCCTTGCGCTTGGCCTTCATCTGCTCCTGGAGTCGGGGAGAAATGGGGGAAAATCAGGGGAAAATGGGAAAAAAACGGGGAAGAAATGGGGGGAAAATTGGGAAAAATGGGGAAAAAACGGGGAAGAAATGGGGGGAAAATGGGGGGAAAATGGGGGAAGAAATGGGGGGAAAATGGTGAAAAAAGGGGGGGAGAAATGGAGGAAAAAAGGGGGAAAAATGGAGGAAAAATGGGAAATTTGGGGAAAGAAATGGGGAGAAATGGAGAAAAATGGGGGAAGAAATGGGGGGGAAATGGGGAAAAAAGGGGGGAAGAAATGGGGGGAAAATGGGGGAAAGAAATGGGGGGAAAATGGGGAAAAATGGGGGAAGAAATGGGGGGAAAATGGGGGGAAAATGGGGGAAGAAATGGGGGGAAAATGGGAAAAAAAGGGAAAGAAATGGGGGGGAAATGAGGGAAAGAAATGGGGGGAAAATGGGGGGAAAATGGGGAAAAATGGGGGAAGAAATGGGGGGAAAATGGTGAAAAAAGGGGGGGAGAAATGGAGGAAAAAAGGGGGAAAAATGGAGGAAAAATGGGAAATTTGGGGAAAGAAATGGGGAGAAATGGAGAAAAATGGGGGAAGAAATGGGGGGGAAATGGGGGAAAGAAATGGGGGGAAAATGGGGGGAAAATGGGGGAAGAAATGGGGGGAAAATGGGGAAAAATGGGGGAAGAAATGGGGGGAAAATGGGGAAAAAGGGAAAGAAATGGGGGAAAATGGGGGGAAAATGGGGGAAGAAATGGGGGAAAATGGGGGAAGAAATGGGGGGAAAATGGGGAAAAAAGGGGGGAAGAAATGGAGGAAAAAAGGGGGAAAAATAGAGGAAAAATGGGAAAAATCTGGGGGAAAAATGGGAAATTTGGGGAAAGAAATGGGGAGAAATGGGGGGAAAATGGGGGAAGAAATGGGGGGGAAATGGGGAAAAATGGGAGGGAGAAATGGAGGAAAAAATGGAGGAAAAATGGGAAAATTGGGGAAAGAAATGGGGGGAAAAAGGGGGGGAGAAATGGAGGAAAAAAAGGGGGAAAAATGGAGGAAAAATGGGAAAAATCTGGGGGAAAAATGGGAAATTTGGGGAAAGAAATGGGGAGAAATGGGGAAAAATGGGGGAAGAAATGGGGGAAAATGGGGAAAATGTGGAAAAAAGGGGGAAAGAAATGGGGGAAAACGGGAAAAAACTAAGGAAAAAATGGGGGGAAAACCAAGGAAAAATGGGGGAAAATGGGGAAAGAAATGGAGGGAAATGGGAAAAAACAGGGAAAGAAAGGGAAAAAATGGGGGGAAAATGGGGAAAAAAGAATTTGGGGGAAAAATGGAGAAAGAAATGGGGGAAAATGGGAATTTGGAAGGAAAATCTTTGGGATAAAAAGGGAATTTGGGGCTGGGGAGGGGGCACAGCTCAGGCTCCATCTGCTCCTGGAATTGGGAGAAAACCACGGGAATTTGGGAAAAATGGGGAATTGGGAAAATTCAGGGTCCCTTTTGGGGTCAGGTTTGGGGTTTTAGGCTCAGGTTTGGGTTTTTAGGCTTAGTTTAGGGTCAGTTTTGGGTTTTTGGGGTCGGTTTTGGGGTCCCACCTTGAGCTCCTCACTCAGCCTCTCCTCCTTCTCCTTGAGCTTGTCTGGGGTCAGTTTGGGGATTTTGGGGTTCCTTTGGGGTTTTTAGGGTTCCTTTGGGGTTTTTAGGCTCAGGTTTGGGTTTTTAGGCCCAGTTTTGGGTTTTTAGGCTTAGTTTAGGGTCAGTTTTGGGTTTTTGGGGTCGGTTTTGGGATTCCATCTTGAGCTCCTCACTCAGCCCCTCCTTCTTCTCCTTGAGCTTGTTTGGGGTCAGTTTTGGGTTTTTAGGGTTCCTTTGGGATTTTAGGCCCAGTTTTGGGTTTTTGGGCTCAGTTTTAGGGTCAGTTTTGGGTTTTGGGGTCAGTTTTGGGGTCCAAGCTTGAGTTCCTCTGCCAGCCTCTCCTTCTTCTCCTTGAGCTTGCTTGGGGTCAGTTTTGGGGATTTTGGGGTTCCTTTGGGGGTTTTTAGGCTCAGGTTTGGGTTTTTAGGGTCAGTTCTGGGTTTTAGGCTCATTTTTAGGGTCACTTTTGGGTTTTTGGGGTCAGTTTGGGGTCCCACCTTGAGCTCCTCACTCAGCCTCTCCTTCTTCTCCTTGAGCTTGTCTGGGGTCAGTTTGGGGATTTTGGGGTTCCTTTGGGGTTTTTAGGGTTCCTTTGGGGTTTTTAGGCTCAGGTTTGGGTTTTAGGGTCCCTTTTGGGGTCAGGTTTGGGTTTTAGGGTCAGTTTGAGATCAGTTTTGGGGTCCCACCTTGAGCTCCTCACTCAGCCTCTCTTCCTTCTCCTTGAGCTTGCTTGGGGTCAGTTTGGGGATTCTGGGGTTCCTTTGGGGTTTTTAGGCTCAGGTTTGGGTTTTTAGGCCCAGGTTTGGGTTTTTAGGCTCAGTTTTAGGGTCAGTTTTGGGTTTTTGGGGTCGGTTTTGGGATTCCATCTTGAGCTCCTCACTGTGCCCCTCCTTCTTCTCCTTGAGCTTGCTTGGGGTCAGTTTGGGGATTTTGGGGTTCCTTTGGGGTTTTTGGGGTTCCTTTGGGTTTTTTAGGCTCAGGTTTGGGTTTTTAGGCCCAGTTTTGGGTTTTTAGGCTCATTTTTTAGGGTCAGTTTTGGGTTTTGGGGTCGGTTTTGGGGTCCAACCTTGAGTTCCTCTGCCAGCCTCTCCTTCTTCTCCTTGAGCTTGCTTGGGGTCAGTTTTGGGGATTTTGGGGTTCCTTTGGGTTTTTAGGCTCAGGTTTGGGTTTTTAGGCCCAGTTTTGGGTTTCAGGCTCAGTTTTAGGGTCACTTTTGGGTTTTTGGGGTCAGTTTTGGGGTCCCACCTTGAGCTCCTCACTCAGCCCCTCCTTCTTCTCCTTGAGCTTGCTTGGGGTCAGTTTGGGGTTTTTAGGGCTCCTTTGGGATTTTAGGCCCAGTTTTGGGTTTTTGGGCTCAGTTTTAGGGTCACTTTTGGGTTTTTGGGGTCAGTTTTGGGGTCCCACCTTGAGCTCCTCACTCAGCCTCTCTTCCTTCTCCTTGAGCTTGCTTGGGGTCAGTTTGGGGTTTTTAGGGCTCCTTTGGGGTTTTAGGCTCAGGTTTGGGTTTTTAGGCCCAGGTTTGGGTTTCAGGCTCAGTTTTAGGGTCAGTTTTGGGTTTTTGGGGTCGGTTTTGGGGTCCCACCTTGAGCTCCTCTGTCAGCCTCTCCTTCTTCTCCTTGAGTTTGTCCACGGCCTTCTCGTCCCAGCGCCGCGCTTTGGCCTTGAGGTCGCTGGCACCGCCCGAGATCACCCCCGACTTCTGGAACAGGGTCCCGTCCAGGGCCACCGTCTGTGGGGACATCATTGGGGACATCATTGGGGACATTGGGGACATCATTGGGGACATTGGGGACATCAACAGGGACACCATGGACTGCTGGAACAGGGTCCCGTCCAGGGCCACCGTCTGTGGGGACATCATTGGGGACATCATTGGGGACATTGGGGACATCATTGGGGACATTGGGGACATCACTGGGGACATCAACAAGGACATTGGGGACATCATTGGGGACATTGGGGACATTGGGGACATCATTGGGGACATCATTGGGGACATCATTGGGGACATCACTGGGGACATCAACAAGGACATTGGGGACATCATTGGGGACATCATTGGGGACATCATTGGGGACATTGGGGACATCACTGGGGACATCAACAAGGACATTGGGGACATCATTGGGGACATTGGGGACATCATTGGGGACATCATTGGGGACATTGGGGACACACTGGGGACACTGGGGACACCCAGGGACATCCCCGACTTCTGGAACAGGGTCCCGTCCAGGGCCACCGTCTGTGGGGACATCACTGGGGACATCATTGGGGACATTGGGGACACCCAGGGACATCCCCGACTTCTGGAACAGGGTCCCGTCCAGGGCCACTGTCTGTGGGAACATTGGGGACATCACTGGGGACATCAACAAGGACATTGGGGACATCATTGGGGACATTGGGGACATCAACAGGGACATTGAGGACATCACTGGGGACATCCATGGGACACCCCCGACTTCTGGAACAGGGTCCTGTCCAGGGCCACCGTCTGTGGGGACATCATTGGGGACATTGGGGACATTGGGGACATCCATGGGACACCCCTGACTGCTGGAGCAGGGTTCCGTTCAGGGCCACCGTCTGTGGGACATCACTGGGGACATCATTGGGGACATTGGGGACATCATTGGGGACCATTTTTAGGGTATTTTGGGGGGCTGTTTTTAGGGTATTTTTGGGGTGATTTTGGCCATTTTTGGGGTATTTTTGGGGTGGTTTTTAGGGCATTTTTGGGGTAATTTTGGGGTGATTTCAGGCCATTTTTAGGGCATTCCTGGGGTGGATTTTAGGGCATTTCTGGGGTGATTTGGGGGGCACCTTGTGCCTCTGGTGGCCGCCGAAGGCCATGGGGCCGTTTTGAGCTGGTTTTAGGGTATTTTTAGGCCATTTTTATGGTATTTTGGGGGGCTGTTTTTAGGGTATTTTTGGGGCGATTTGGGCCATTCTTGGGGTATTTTTGGGGTGGTTTTTAGGGCATTTTTGGGGTGATTTTGGGGTGAATTCAGGCCATTTTTAGGGCATTTCTGGGGTGGTTTTTAGGGCATTTCTGGGGTGATTTGGGGGGCACCTTGTGCCTCTGGTGGCATCCGAAGGCAATGGGGCTGTTTTGAGCTGTATTTAGGGTATTTTTAGGCCATTTTTATGGTATTTTGGGGGGCTGTTTTTAGGGTATTTTTGGGGCGATTTGGGCCATTCTTGGGGTATTTTTGGGGTGGTTTTTAGGGCATTTTTGGGGTGATTTTGGGGTGAATTCAGGCCATTTTTAGGGCATTTCTGGGGTGGTTTTTAGGGCATTTCTGGGGTGATTTGGGGGCACCTTGTGCCTCTGGTGGCCGCCGAAGGCGATCCTGCGCGCATCCTCGACGTTGTCGCAGACCAGGGCGTTGCCGCAGGCGAACTGCAGCGCCTTCTTGATGTGGGGGGGCTCGTATCGGATGACATCGATCACCAGCTTGGCCCCGCGCAGCTCCCGCAGCTTCTCGTCCGTGGGCTTCACCTGAAACCCCAAAAATCGGGGGAGAAAAACCCCAAAATGGGGTCAGGATCAGAAATCGGGGTCAAAACCCAAAAATCGGGGGTGAAAAACCCCAAAATGGGGTCAGGATTAGAAATCGGGGTCAAAACCCAAAAATCGGGGGTGAAAAACCCTAAAAATGGGGTCAGGATCAGAAATTGGGGTCAAAACCCCAAAATCGGGGGTGAAAACCCCAAAAATGGGCACCCAAATCCCCTCCACAGTTTCTCATCCATTGGTTTCATCTGAAACCCCAAAAATTGGGGTGAAAAACCCTAAAAATGGGGTCAGGATCTCAAATTGGGGTCAAAATCCCAAAATCGGGTTGAAAAACCCTAAAAATGGGGTCAGGATCAGAAATTGGGGTCAAAATCCCAAAACTGGGGGTTAAAAACCCCAAAATGGGGTCAGGATCAGAAATTGGGGTCAAAACCCCAAAGTCCAGGGTGAAAACCCCAAAATGGGCACCCAAATCCCCTCCACAGTTTCTCATCCATGGGTTTCATCTGAAACCCCAAAAATCGGGGTGAAAAACCCTAAAAATGGGGTCAGGATCTCAAATTGGGGTTAAATCCCAAATTGGGGGTTAAAAACCTCAAAAATGGGCACCCAAATCCCCTCCACAGCTTCTCATTCATGAGTTTCAACTGAATCCCAAAAATTGGGGGTGAAAAACCCCAAAAGTGGGGTCAGGATCAGAAATCGGGGTCCAAACCCCAAAATCAGGGGTGAAAAACCCTAAAATGGGGTCAGGATCAGAAATTGGGGTCAAAACCCCAAAATCGGGGGGGAAAAACCCCAAAAATGGGGTTAAACTCCACCCCACAGCTCCCGCAGCTTCTCGTCCGTGGGTTTCACCTAAAATCCCAAAAATTGGAGTGAAAACCCTAAAAATGGGGTCAGGATCAGAAATTGGGGTCAAAATCCCAAAATCCAGGCTAAAAACCCCAAAATGGGCACCCAAATCCCCTCCACAGCTTCTCATCCATGGGTTTCACCTGAAACCCCAAAAATCAGGGCTGAAAAATCCCAAAATGGGCCCCCAAACCAACCCCAAACCCAGCTTGGGCCCGCGCAGCTCCTGCAGCTTCTCGTCCGTGGGTTTCACCTGAAACCCCAAAAATCGGGGGTGAAAAACCCCAAAAATGGGTCAGGATCAGAAATCGGGGTCAAAACCCCAAAATCGGGGGTGAAAAACCCCAAAAATGGGGTCAGGATTAGAAATTTGGGTCAAAACCCCAAAATCGGGGTTGAAAAACCCTAAAAATGGGGTCAGGATCAGAAATCGGGGTCAAAACCCCAAAATCAGGGGTGAAAAACCCCAAAATGGGGTTAAACTCTACCCCACAGCTCCCGCAGCTTCTCGTCCGTGGGTTTCCCCTGAAACCCCAAAAATTGGGAGTGAAAAACCCCAAAATGGGGTCAGGATCAGAAATTGGGGTCAAAACCCCAAAATCGGGTTGAAAAACCCTAAAAATGGGGTCAGGATCAGAAATTGGGGTCAAAACCCAAAAATCAGGGGTTAAAAACCCCAAAAGTGGGGTCAGGATCTCAAATCGGGGTCAAAACCCCAAAATCAGGGGGGAAAACCCCTAAAAATGGGGTCAGGATCTCAAATTGGGGTCAGAATCCCAAAACCATGCAGTTAGAAACCCCAAAATGGGCACCATTTGACCCCAAAGCTGCTTTTAGGGTTTGAAACCCCATTTTAGGGTGTGAAACCCCATTTTAGGGTTTGAAACCCCATCTTAGGGTTTTCTCTGCCCCCAATCTCCCCCTTAGGGTTTTCACTGACCCTAAATTCTGTTTTAGGGTTTTTCAATGACCCCAAAGCTGTTTTAGGATTTCTCTTGACCCCAAATCCCCTTTTAGGGTTTTCTCTGCCCCCAAATCCCGTTTTAGGGTTTCTCCTGACCCTGAAGCTGGTTATAGGATTTCTCCTGACCCCAAACCCCTTTTAGGGTTTCTCCTGCCCTTTTGGGGTCTGACCTCGAGGTAGTCCAGGGGCAGGAAGGTCTCAGTTACCCAAACCCCACTGTAGGGCTTCCCCTGACCCTGAAGTTGGTTATAGGGTTTTCACTGACCCCAAACCCTGTTATAGGATTTCTCCTGACCCCAAACCCCGTTATAGGATTTCTCCTAACCCCAAACAAACCCCTTTTAGGGTTCCTCCTGCCCTTTTGGGGTCTGACCTTGAGGGGCAGGAAGGTCTCTGTAGGGTTTCTCCTGACCCCAAAGCTGCTTTTAGGGTTTCTCCTGACCCTGAAGTTGGCTATAGGGTTTTCACTGACCCCAAACCCCTTTTAGGGTTTCTGCTGCCCTTTTGGGGTCTGACCTCGAGGTAGTCCAGGGGCAGGAAGGTCTCAGTTACCCACACCCCACTGTAGGGTTTTCACTGACCCCAAACCCTGTTATAGGGTTTCTCCTGACCCTGAAGCTGATTATAGGGTTTTCACTGACCCCAAACCCCTTTTAGGGTTTCCCCTGATCCCAAAGGTTGTTTTAGGGTTTTCTCCTGCCCTTTTGGGGTCTGACCTCGAGGCAGTCGAGCAGCAGGAAGGTCTCAGTTACCCAAACCCCACTGTAGGGTTTCTCCTGACCCAAAGCTGCTTTTAGGGTTTCTCCTGACCCTGAAGCTGGTTATAGGGTTTTCACTGACCCCAAACCCTGTTATAGGATTTCTCCTGACCCCAAACCCCTTTTAGGGTTTTCTCCTGCCCTTTTGGGGTCTGACCTCGAGGGGCAGGAAGGTCTCAGTTACCCAAACCCCACTGTAGGGTTTCTCCTGACCCAAAGCTGCTTTTAGGGTTTTCGCTGATCCCAAACCCCTTTTAGGGTTTCTCCTGACCCTGAAGTTGGCTATAGGGTTTTCACTGACCCCAAACCCCTTTTAGGGTTTCTGCTGCCCTTTTGGGGTCTGACCTCGAGGTAGTCCAGGGGCAGGAAGGTCTCAACATCTCCAAACCCTGCACTAAGGTATCTCCTGCCCCAAAGCTGCTTTTAGGGTTTTCACTGACCCCAAACCCTATTATAGGATTTCTCCTGACCCCAAACCCCTTTTAGGGTTTCTGCTGCCCTTTTGGGGTCTGACCTCGAGGTAGTCCAGGGGCAGGAAGGTCTCAGTTACCCACACCCCACTATAGGGTTTCTCCTGCCCCAAAGCTGCTTTTAGGGTTTTCAATGACCCCAAACCCCGTTATAGGATTTCTCCTGACCCCAAACCCCTTTTAGGGTTTCTGCTGCCCTTTTGGGGTCTGACCTCGAGGTAGTCCAAGGGCAGGAAGGTCTCGGGCTCCCCGCGCTGCTCCTTGATGTACTGGATGCAGTCCCTGCCCGTCTTCTCCGAGTCCACGATGATGGCGTCCATGTTCTTACCCAGCACCTTGGTCACCGCGATCTGGTACTTCTTCTGCGTGGGCTGGCACAGGTCAATGAGGCGGCCATACTGCGGGGTTTGGGGTTTTTATAGGGTCAGGTATGGGGTATGGGGTCAGGGATATGGGGCAATGTCAGTTATGGGGTCAGGGATATCAGGGATATCAGTTATGGGGCAGGGACACTGGCAGTGGGGTTGGGTTCTTCTGCGTGGGCTGGCACAGGTCAATGAGGCGGCCATACTGCGGGGTTTGGGGTTTTTATAGGGTCAGGTATGGGGTCAGGTATGGGGTCAGGTGTGGGGTTTTGGGGCAGTTTCTGGGGGGGTTTGGGTCAGTTTTTGGTGCAGTCTCTGGGAGTATTTTGGGTCAGTTTCTGGTCACTTTTTGGTGTGTTCAGGGTCAGTTTTTAGTCATTTTCTGAGGGTGTTCTGGGTCAGTTTTGGGGTACATTTCAGGCTATTTTGGGGTCACTTTTGGGGTACATTTCAGGCTATTTTGGGATCGGTTTTGGGGTACTTTCAGGCTATTTTTTTGGTCACTTTTGGGGTACATTTCAGGGTATTTTGGGGTACATTTCAGGCTATTTTTGGATCACTTTTGGGGTACATTTCAGGCTATTTTTGGATCACTTTTGGGGTACATTTCAGGCTATTTTTGGATCACTTTTGGGGTACATTTCAGGCTATTTTTGGGTCAGTTTCTGGTCAGTTTCTGGGGGGTTTTGGGTCAGTTTTTGGTCATTTTCTGAGGGTGTTCTGGGTCAGTTTTGGGGTACATTTCAGGCTATTTTTGGATCACTTTTGGGGTACTTTCAGGCTATTTTTGGGTCCCTTTTGGGGTACTTTCAGGCTATTTTTGGGTCACTTTTGGGGTACTTTCAGGCTATTTTGGGGTCACTTTTGGGGTACTTTCAGGCTATTTTTTCAGTCAGTTTTGGGGTACATTTCAGGCTATTTTGGGGTCACTCTTGGGGTACATTCAGGCTGTTTTGGCGTCAGTTTTTGGGTACACTTGAGGCTATTTTGGGTCAGTTTTGGGGTACATTTCAAGCTATTTTTAGCTCACTTTTGGGGTACATTTCAGGCTATTTTTGGGTCACTTTTGGGGTACTTTCAGGGTATTTTTGGGTCACTTTTTGGTGCAGTCTCGGAGTATTTTGGGTCAGTTTCTGGTCAGTTTTTGGTGTGTTTTGGGCTGGTTTTTGGCGTATTTTAGGTCAGTTTTTGGTCATTTTCTGAGGGCATTCTGAGTCAGTTTTGGGGTACATTTCAGGGTATTTTTGGGTCACTTTTGGGGTACTTTCAGGCTATTTTTGGGTCACTTTTGGGGTACATTTCAGGGTATTTTGGGGTACATTTCAGGGTATTTTCGGGTCACTTTTGGGGTACTTTCAGGCTATTTTTGGGTCACTTTTGGGGTACATTTCAGAGTATTTTTGGGTCAGTTTTTGGTGTGTTCAGGGTCAGTTTTTGGTCATTTTCTGAGGGTGTTCTGGGTCAGTTTTTGGGTACACTTCAGGCTATTTTGGGTCAGTTTTTGGTGTGTTCAGGGTCAGTTTTTGGTCATTTTCTGAGGGCGTTCTGGGTCAGTTTTTGGGTACACTTCAGGCTATTTTTGGGTCACTTTTGGGGTACTTTCAGGCTATTTTTGGGTCACTTTTGGGGTACATTTCAGAGTATTTTTGGGTCAGTTTTTGGTGTGCTCAGGGTCAGTTTTTGGTCATTTTCTGAGGGTGTTCTGGGTCAGTTTTTGGGTACACTTCAGGCTATTTTGGGTCAGTTTTTGGTGTGTTCAGGGTCAGTTTTTGGTCATTTTCTGAGGGCGTTCTGGGTCAGTTTTTGGGTACACTTCAGGCTATTTTTGGGTCAGTTTTGGGGTACATTTCAGGCTGGTTTTGGGGGCCGCCCTCACCACGGAGCCGGGGTAGAGGCGTTTGATGCTGTCCATGATCTCGGCCTTGCGCTGCTGCCGGCTGCTCTCCTGGCGGTCGATGCGCGCGTCCCCGAGCTGCTCCATCACCTGGTTCAGCTCCTTGTTGATCTCGTCAATGCGGCGCTTGGCCAGCTCCACCTCCTCCGTCAGCTCCCCCTCCAGGCGCTTCTGCTCCTCCAGGGACTGCCTGGGGGGAGAAATGGGGATTTGGGGGGTGAGAGAGGGGAGAAAAGGGGGTTTGGGGGTGAAAAAGGGGGAGAAAAGGGGGTTTGGGGGGTGAGAAAGGGGGAGAAAATGGGGTTTGGGGGGTGAGAAAGGGGGTTTGGAGGTGAAAAAGGGGGAGAAAAGGGGGTTTGGGGGGTGAGAAAGGGGGAGAAAAGGGGGTTTGGGGGCTGAGAAAGGGGGAGAAAAGGGGGTTTGGGGGGTGAGAAAGGGAGAGAAAATGGGGTTTGGAGGTGAGAGAGGGGGAGGAAAGGGGGTTTGGGGAGTGAGAAAGGGGGAGGAAAGGGGGTTTGGAGGTGAAAAAGGGGGAGAAAAGGGGGTTTGGGGGTGAGAAAGGGGAGAAAATGGGGTTTGGAGGTGAAAAAGGGGGAGAAAAGGGGGTTTGGGGGTGAAAAATGGGGATTTGGGGTCATTTTGGGGGATTTGGGGGGTGAGAAAAGGGGTTTGGGGGTGAAAAAGTGGGAGAAAAGGGGGTTTGGAGGTGAAAAATGGGGATTTGGGGGTGATAAAAGGGAGAAAAGGGGGTTTGGGGGCTGAAAAAGGGGGTTTGGGGTTGTTTTGGGGGGGGTCAATCCCAGGTCCTAGAGCTGCTTCTGCTCCTCCAGGGACTGCCTGGGGGGACAAAAGGGGGTTTGGGGGTGAGAAAGGGGAGAAAAGGGGATTTGGGGGGTGAGAAAAGGGAGAAATGTGGGGTTTGGAGGTGAAAAATGGGGATTTGGGGGTGAAAAAGGGGGGGAAGAAGAGGTTTGGGGGTGAAAAAAGGGAGGAAAGGGGGTTTGGGGGCTGAAAAAGGGGGTTTGGGGTTGTTTTGGGAGGGGTCAATCCCAGGTCCTAGAGCTGCTTCTGCTCCTCCAGGGATTGTCTGGGGAGGAAAAGGGGGTTTGTGGGTGAAAAAGGGGGAGAAAAGGGGGTTTGGGGGGTGAGAGAGGGGGATTTGGGGGTGAAAAAGTGGGAGAAAAGGGGGTTTGGGGGGAGGTTGGGGGTTTGGGGGCTGATCCCACACCCTCTGACAGGAATGGGGACGTGGGGATGACCTGGGGACACTCCAACCCCCTTGGGGACACCTTGGGGACACCTCAGGGACACCCTGGGGACACTCCAACCCCCTTGGGGACACCTTGGGGACACCTCAGGGACACCCTGGGGACACTCCAGCCCCCCTGGGGACACTCCAGACCCCTTTGGGGACCCTTTGGGGACACTCCAACCCTCCTGAGGACACCTTGGGGACACCCTGGGGACACCTCGGGAATACCCTGGGGACACTGCAGCCCCCCAGGGAACACCTTGGTGACACTCCAGCCCCCTTGGTGACACCTTGGGGACACTCCAGACCCCTTTGGGGATCCCCTGGGGACACTGCAGGCCCCCTGAGGACACCTTGGGGACACCCTGGGAACACCCTGGGGACACCCTGGGAACACCCTGGGAACACCCTGGGGACACTGCAGGCCCCCTTGGTGACACTCCAGCCTCCCTGGGGACATTCCAGACCCCTTTGGGGACCCCTTGGGGACACTCCAGACCCCCTTGGTGACACTCCAGCCCCCCTGGGGACACCCTGGGGACACTCCCGACCCCTTAGGGACACTCCAGCCCCTCTGTGGACACCCTGGGGACACTCCCGACCCCTTGGTGACACTGCAGCCCCCCTGGGGACACCCTGGGGACAGTCACCCACTTGCTGGTGGCGATGTACTCCTCGAGCTTCTCGATGCGTTTCTGGTTCTCCTCGATCTCCCTCAGCTTCTGCTTGATCTTGGCCTGGGGACAGGGTGGGACAGGGAGCTCAGGGAGGCTCTGGGGACACTGGGGACACTCTGGGGACACTTTAGGCTCTCACCTCGGTCTCCACCTTCTTCCTCTCCTCCAGGTCCAGCCGGTCCTGGTCGGCTTTCTGGTCGCGGTTGAACTTCTCGAGCTCCTGGGCCAGCGTGGCCGCGCGCTTGCTGGCCTCCTCCTTCAGCCGGTGGTACTTCTTCACCTGGGGGACACGGGGGTCAGAGCTCCTGCTGGAGACCAGGGCCAGGTCCTCTACACCCCACCTGTGCCACCACACCTGGTTCTGCTCCATCCATCCATCCCCAGGTCCTCTACACCCCACCTGTGCCACCTCACCTGGTTCTGTTCCATCCATCCATCCCCAGGTCCTCTAAACCCCACCTGTGCCACCTCACCTGGTTCTCCTCCAGGGTCAGGTCCTCTTAAACCCCACCTGTGCCATCACACCTGGTTCTATTCCATCCATCCCCAGGTCCTCTAAACCCCACCTGTGCCACCACACCTGGTTCTGCTCCTTCCATCCATCCCCAGGTCTCTCCCAAACCCCACCCGTCCCACCACACATGGTTCTCCTCCAGGGTCAGGTCCGTGCCCTGGCTCTGGCTCTCCTCCATCCCTCCCAAGCTCCTAAACCCCACCTGTCCCACCTCACCTGCTTCTCCTCCATCCCTCCCAAGCTCCTAAACCCCACCTGTCCCACCTCACCTGCTTCTCCTCCATCCCTCCCAGGTCCCCAAACCCCACCTGTCCCACCACATCTGGTTCTCCTCCATCCCTCCCAAAGCCCCAAACCCCACCTGTCCCACCACACCTGGTTCTCCTCCAGGGTCAGGTCTCTCCCCTGGCTCTGGCTCTCCTCCTCCATGCGTTCCTCAAACTCCTGCCTGGATTTCTCCACGCTCAGCATCTCCTTCTCCAGCTCGTCCATGTCCGCCTTGCGTTTCTTGTACTGCTTCTGGGCGTTCTGCAGGGACTTCCTGGCCGCCTCCAGCTTCTTGATCTTGTGGGACGTGTTCTCCTTGGCCTTGATGTACTGGGGCCGCTTCTGGTTCAGCTCCGAGTCCTTCTCCCTGGGCACGAGAACCTCAGCTGGCTTTGGGTTCTGAGCCTGGTTTGGGGTTTGGGCTGGGTTTGGGTTCTGGGCCTGGTTTGGGCCTGGTTTGGGCTTTGGGCCTGGTTTGGGCTTTGGGCCTGGTTTGGGGTCTGGGCCTGGTTTGGGTTCTGAGCCTGGTTTGGGGTCTGGGCCTGGTTTGGGGTCTGGGCCTGGTTTGGGGTTCTGGGCCTGGCTTTGGGGTTTGGGTGTGGTTTGGGCCTGGTTTGGGTTCTGGGCCTGGTTTGGGGTTTGGCACTGGTTTGGGCCTGGTTTTGGCTTTGGGACTGGTTTGGGCCTGGTTTGGGGTTTGGCACTGGTTTCGGCCGGGTTCGGGGTTTGGGTCTGGTTCGGGGTTTGGATCTGGTTTTGGGTTTTGGGCCTGGTTTGGGGTTTGGGTCTGGTTTGGGGTCTGGGCCTGGTTTGGGGTTTGGGTCTGGTTTGGGGTCTGGGCCTGGTTTGGGGTTTGGGCCGGGTTTGGGGTTTGGCACTGGTTTGGGGTTTGGCACTGGTTTGGGCCGGGTTTGGGGTTTGGGCCTGGTTTGGGGTTTGGATCTGGTTTTGGGGTTTGGGCCTGGTTTGGGTTCTGGGCCTGGTTTGAGGTTTGGGACTGGGTTTGGGCTGGGTTTGGGTTCTGGGCCTGGTTTGGGTTCTGGGCCGCGTTTGGGCCTGGTTTGGGGTTTGGGCCTGGGTTTGGTTTCTGTGCTCGGTTTTGGGGTTTGTGCTCATTTTTGGGGTTTGTGTCGTGTTTGGGTTCTGGGCCTGGGTTTGGGCCTGGTTTTGGGGTTTGGGCCTGGTTTCGGTTCTGGGCCTGGTTTGGGGTTTGGCACTGGTTTGGGCCGGGTTTGGGGTTTGGATCTGGTTTTGGGGTTTGGGCCTGGTTTGGGGTTTGGGCCTGGTTTGGGTTTTGGGTCTGGTTTGGAGGTTTGGGGGTCTGGGCCTGGTTTGAGGGTTTGGGCCTGGTTTGAGGTCTGGGCCTGGTTGGGTTCTGGGCATGGTTTGGAGTTTGGGCCTGGTTTGGAGTTTGGGCCTGGTTTGGGGTTTGGGCCTGGTTTTGGTTTCTGTGCTTGGTTTTGGGGTTTTTGCTCATTTTTGGGGTTTGTGTCATGTTTGGGTTCTGGGCCTGGTTTGAAGTCTGGGCCTGGTTTGGGGTTTGGGCCTGGTTTGGGTTCTGGGCCTGGTTTTGGGTTCTGGGCCTGGTTTGGGGTTTGGGCCTGGTTTGGGGTTTGGGCCTGGTTTGGGTTCTGGGCCTGGTTTGGGGGTTTGGGCCTGGTTTAAGGTCTGGGCCTGGTTCAGGGGTTTGGGCCTGGTTTGGGTTCTGGGCCTGGTTTTGGGGTTTGGGCCTGGTTTGGGTTCTGGGCCTGGTTTGGGGTTTGGCACTGGCTTGGGCCGGGTTTGGGCCTTGGATCTGGTTTCGGAGTTTGGGCCTGGTTTGAGGTCTGGGCCAGGTTTGGGGTTTGGGCCTGGTTTGGGCCAGGTTTGGGGTTTGGGCCTGGTTTGGGTTCTGGGCCTGGTTTGGGTTCTGGGCCTGGTTTTGGGTTCTGTGCTTGGTTTTGGGGTCCGTGCCCAGCTTTGGGGTTTGGTGCATCCTTCCCTTCCTGTTTTGGAGCCCCTCCCCTCTGGAGACAGACTGGGCAAACTGGGATTGTCCAGCTGGGGTGGGATGAGATTTGGAACCACCTGGTCAGGGAAGGTTTGAAGGTTCCCTGCCCACGGAACCTGGATGGGAATTTCCACCTGGTTTTTAAACATCCCAACCCAAATATTTCCAAGGTTTTGGAGCCCCTCAGCCACAGAGACAGACTGGGAATGTCCAAGATTTGGAAAGCTGGGATTGTCCAAGATTACAAAGCTGGAATTGTCCAAGATTTGGAAATTTGGAACCCCCTGGTCTGTGAAGTTGTCCCTGCTCACAGAACCAGAATTTCAACCTGGTTTTTAAACATTCCAACCCAAATATTTCCAAGGTTTTGGAGCCCCTCAGCCACAGAACCAGGCTGGGCAAACTGGGATTGTCCAAGATTTGGAACCCCCTGATCTCTCAAGTTGTCCCTGCTCACAGAACCAGAATTTCCACCTGGTTTGTAAACATCTCAACCCAAATAAATCCACATTTTCTACCCAAACCATTCCAGGGTTTTGGAGCCCCTCAGCCACAGAGACAAACTGGGATTATCCAAGATTTGAAACCCCCTGATCTCTCAAGTTGTCCCTGCTCACAGAACCAGAATTTCCACCTGATTTTTAAACATCCCAACCCAAATATTTCCGAATTTTGCCGTTTCCACCGCCCCAATCCCCAGGCCGCTCACTTGATCTCCTTCTCAATCTGCTGCTGCTCCCTCATCATCTTGCCCAGCTCCTTCTTGCGGTCCTTGAGCTCGTCCTCCACCCTGTCCATCCTCTTCTTGTCCTTGTCGATCTCGCGGTTCTTCAGCCCCAGCTCCTTGTTGAGCTTCTCGATCTCGGCCTCGTTGTGGAAGAGTTTGAAGAGCTGCAGCTGCACCTGCGCCCGAACCACCTCGTCCTTGAGCCGCTGGTACCGGTCAGCCTGGGGGGACAGGGGGGATTAGGGCTGGGATAGGGGTGAGATAGGCCTGGGGCTGGCCAGGAGCTGCTCAGAGCTGGGATTAGGGCTGGGATAGGCCTGGGACAGGCCTGGGTCTGGCCAGGAGCTGCTCAGAGCTGGGATTAGGGCTGGGATAGGCCTGGGGCTGGCCAGGAGCTGCTCAGAGCTGGGATTAGGGCTGGGACAGGCCTGGGGCTGGCCAGGAGCTGCTCAGAGCTGGGATTAGGGCTGGGACAGGCCTGGGGCCGGCCAGGAGCTGCTCAGAGCTGGGCCTAGGCCTGGTTCTAGCCAGGAGCTGTTCAAACCCAGGACTTGGACCTGGTTCTGCTCAGGAGCTGCTCAGAGCTGGGATTAGGGCTGGGACAGGCCTGGGTCTGGCCAGGAGCTGCTCAGAGCTGGGCCTAGGCCTGGGTCTGGCCAGGAGCTGCTCAAAGCTGGGCCTGGTTCTGCTCAGGAGCTGCTCAAACTTGGAGCTGGGTCTGGCCAGGAGCTGCTCAGAGCTGGGATTAGGGGTGGGACAGGCCTGGGTCTGGCCAGGAGCTGCTCAAAGCTGGGCCTGGTTCTGCTCAGGAGCTGCTCAAACCCAGGACTTGGGCCTGGCTCTGCTCAGGAGCTGCTCAAACCCAGGACTTGGGCCTGGCTCTGCTCAGGAGCTGTTCAAAGCTGGGGTTTGGGCCTGGCTTTGCTCAGGAGCTGCTCAGAGCTGGGGTTTGGGCTGGCCTAGGCCTGGCTCTGCTCAGGAGCTGCTCAAACCCAGCTTTTCCCATGATTCCAAGCATTCCCAATCCCATTTTTCCCGAACTCCCGGGTGTTTCCACCTCCTCCTTCTCCTGCTTGGCCTCCTTGCGCTCGGCCGCGATGTTTTTCTTGCGGTGATAATTGAACTGCGTGTCCTCCTCGGCCTTCACCATCTCCTTCTTGCGCTTGTCGTACTCGGGGGCGAGCTCGCCCGAGCGGGAAATCTCCTCAAACAGGGCCGTGCGCTCCTTGGGATTCTTCATGGCGATGGACTCCACTGCTCCCTAAAAAAACAGGGCAGAAATGGTCCTAAATCCTGTTAGAAATGGTCCTAAATCCCTAAATCCTAAAAGGGAATCCCTGAACCCCTGGAGATCTCCTCAAACAGGGCCGTGCGCTCCTTGGGGTTCTTCATGGCGATGGACTCCACTGCTCCCTAAAAAAACAGGGCAGAAATGGTCCTAAATCCTGTTAGAAATGGTCCTAAATCCCTAAATTCCTGTGAGGGATCCTTAAATCTCTGAGACAGATCCCTGAACCCCTGGGGATCTCCTCAAACAGGGCCGGGCGCTCCTTGGGGTTCTTCATGGTGATGGACTCCACTGCTCCCTGCAAAAACAGGGCCAGAAATGATCCTAAATCCTGTTAGAAATGGTCCTAAATCCCTGCAGTGTCAGGGAAATTCCTAAATCCTAAAAGGGAATCCCTAAATCCAAAAAGGGAATCCCTGAACCCCTGGGGATCTCCTCAAACAGGGCCCTGCGCTCCCTGGGGTTCTTCGTGGCGATGGACTCCACTGCTCCCTGCAAAAACAGGGCCAGAAATGATCCTAAATCCTGTTAGAAATGGTCCTAAATCCCTGCAGTGTCAGGGAAATTCCTAAATCCTAAAAGGGAATCCCTAAATCCTAAAAGGGAATCCCTGAATCCCTGGGGATCTCCTCAAACAGGGCCGGGCGCTCCTTGGGGTTCTTCGTGGCGATGGACTCCACTGCTCCCTAAAAAATGGGGCAGAAATGGTCCTAAATCCTGTTAGAAATGGTCCTAAATCGCTGAGAAGAATCCCTAAATCCCATTAGAGGGGTTCCTAAATCCCTGCAGGGTCAGGGGTCCCTAAATCCGTGAGACAGATCCCTGAATCCCTGGGGATCTCCTCAAACAGGGCCCTGCGCTCCTTGGGGTTCTTCATGGCGATGGACTCCACTGCTCCCTGAAAAATGGGGTGAGAAATGGTCCTAAATCCTGTTAGAAATGGTCCTAAATCCCTGAGAAGGATCCCTAAATCCTGTTAGAGGGGTTCCTAAATCCCTGCAGGGTCAGGGGTCCCTAAATCCCTGAGACAGATCCCTGAATCCCTGGGGATCTCCTCAAACAGGGCCGGGCGCTCCCTGGGGTTCTTCATGGCGATGGACTCCACTGCTCCTGGCAGAAATGTTCCTAAATCCTGTCAGAAATGTTCCTAAATCCTGTCAGAAATGGTCCTAAATCCTGTCAGAAATGTTCCCAAATCCCTGAGAGTGGTCCCTAAATCCCTGCAGGGTCAGGGGTCCCTAAATCCCTGGGGATCTCCTCAAACAGGGCCGTGCCCTCTTTGGGTCTCTTCATGGCGATGTCATGGAAAAATTGAGTCAGAGAGCCCCTAAATCCCACAGGTGGTCCCCAAATCCTCACAGGAGGGTCCCCAAATCCCCAAATCCTGACTGGAGAGTCCCTAAATCCCCAATTCCTGACAAGAGAGTTCCTAAATCCTCAAATCCTGCTGGGGATGGGAGAAGGGCAGATCCAGGAGAAGCCGATCCCAAACAGCCCCAGGAGCTCCTGTGGATCCTTCATGGAACACTGGGAAAGGGTCAGGGGGTTCCTAAAGCGTCTAAAGGGTTCTTAAATCCTCTAAAGGGGTTCCTAAATCCCCTCAGGAGTTCCTAAATCCCCTCAGGCGGATCCTAAATCCCCTCAGGGGGGTGGGGGATTGGGGAGATCCCAAATCCCCCCAGGGGTGTCCCAGGAGTGGCTGATCCCAAACAATCCCAGGAGCTCCTGTGGGTTCTTCAAGGAACTCTGGGAAAGGGTCAGGGGGTTCCTAAATCCTCTAAAGGGTTCTTAAATCCACTCAGGGGTTCCTAAATCCCCTCAGGGGGGGGTGCAGGATTGGAGAGATCCCAAATCCCCCCAGGGGTGTCCCAGGAGCAGCCGATCCCAAACAGCCCCAGGAGCTCCTGTGGATCCTTCAGGGAACCCTGGGAAAGGGTCAGGGGGTTCCTAAATCCTCTAAAGGGTTCCTAAATCCCCTCAAGGGGTTCCTAAATCCTCTAAAGGGTTCCTAAATCCCCTCAGGGGTTCCTAAATCCCCTCAGGGGGGTGCAGGATTGGAGAGATCCCAAATCCCCCCAGGGGTGTCCCAGGAGCAGCCGATCCCAAACAGCCCCAGGAGCTCCTGTGGGTTCTTCAAGGAACTCTGGGAAAGGGTCAGGGGGTTCCTAAATCCTCTAAAGGGTTCCTAAATCCCCTCAAGGGGTTCCTAAATCCTCTCAGAAGGTCCCCAAATCCTTAAGGGGGGGCTGGGGGATCCCTTTGGGGTGGGAGAATGAGGGAAACCCCCCCCCCCCCCCCAAAAAACCATCCTGGGAGCCCCCAATGCCCGTGAGCACAAAACCCCAAAATCCCCCTGATCCTACACAAAGCCCCCCACCAAAACCCCCTTAAAACCCCAAAATGGCCCCAAAAAACCCCAAATCACCCCCAAAAAACCCCAAAATGGCTCCTAAATCCCCTCCTCACCTGGAAGACGAGGAAGTTCCTGGCCTTGATGAGGATCCCCAACTTCTCCAGCTCCTCGCTGTACTCGCTCAGCTGCACCACCCGATTGTTGATCTTGTACTCGGAGGAGCTGCCTGGGATAGGGGGGATTTGGGGGGTCAGGGGGGTCCCCCAAACCCTAAACACCCCAAAATGTGTCCCCAAAACCCTAAAGTGGGACCCCATAACTCTGTGACCCCCCAAAATGTGCCCCCTTTGCACCCACACTGATGCAGGTAAAGGCGTCGTCCTTTGGACCTGGGGATTTGAGGGGGATTTTGGGGGGTCAGGGAGATCCCTCAAACCCTAAACACCCCAAAATGTGTCCCCCAAATCCTAAACACCCCAAAATTCACCCCACAAACCCTAAACTGTGCCCCCATAACTCTGTGACCCCCAAAATTGCCCCCTTTGCACCCACACTGATGCAGGTGCTTGGTCCCCTCTTCAGAGCTGCCTGTGCTGGGGGGTTTGGGGGGAATTTTGGGGGGTCAGGGGGATCCCCCAAACCCTAAACACCCCAAAATGTGTCCCCCAAACCCTAAAGTGGGACCCCCATAACTCTGTGACCCCCAAAATGTGCCCCCTTTGCACCCACACTGATGCAGGTAAAGGCATCGTCCTTGGTCCCGTCTTTGGACCTGGGGGTTTGAGGGGGATTTTGGGGGGTCAGGGGGGGTCCCTCAAACCCTAAACACCCCAAAATGTGTCCCCCAAATCCTAAACACCCCAAAATGTGTCCCCAAAACCCTAAAGTGGGACCCCCATAACTCTGTGACCCCCAAAATGTGCCCACTTTGCACCCAAAATTGCACAAGTCCTTGGTCCCCTCTTTGGAGCTGCCAGTGCTGGGGGGTTTATGGGGATTTTGGGGGGTCAGGGGGATCCCCCAAACCCTAAACACCCCAAAATGTGTCCCCCAAACCCTCAGAAATGCCCCCGAAACAGCCCCAGAACACCCAGAAATGCCCCCAAAACTGCCCCCAAATCACCAGAATTGCCCCCCAAAGCCCACCCTAAACCAGCCCCAAAAGCCCCAGAAACGCCCCTAAACCCCTGGAAATGCCCCCAAACCCCTCAGCAATGCTCCACAGCAGCTCGAAACACCCCTAAACCCTACAGCAAAACAGCCCCGAAACCCCTGGGAAACAGCCCTAAAACAGCCCCAAAAAGCCCAGAAACAGCCCTAAAACAGCCCCAAAAGCCCTAAAACAGCCCCGAGAAAGCCCTAAAACAGCCCCAAAAAGCCCAGAAACAGCCCCGAGAAACCCCTAAAACAGCCCTAAAACAGCCCCAAAAAGTCCCTAAAACAGCCCCAAAACCCCTGGGAAACAGCCCTAAAATAGCCCCAAAAAAGCCCAGGAACAGCCCCAAAAAGCCCTGGGAAACAGCCCTAAAACAGCCTCAAAAAACCCCTAAAACAGCCCCAAAAAGCCCCCAAACAGCCCTAAAACAGCCCCAAAACCAGCCCTAAAACACCCCCAGGAAACAGCCCTAAAACAGCCCCAAGATGCCCCAAAACAGCCCTAAAACAGCCCCAAAAAGCCCGAAACAGCCCTAAAACAGCCCCAAAAAGTCCCTAAAACAGCCCCAAAACCCCTGGGAAACACCCCTAAAACAGCCCCAAAAAAGCCCAGAAACAGCCCCAAAAAGCCCAGGGAAACAGGCCTAAAACAGCCCCAAAAAAACCCTAAAACAGCCCCAAAAAGCCCTGGGAAACACCCCTAAAACAGCCCCAAAATCCCCGGGAAACCCCCCTAAAACAGCCCCAAAAAGCCCAGAAACCCCCGGGAAACAGCCCTAAAACAGCACCAAAAAGCCCCGAAACAGCCCCAAAAAGCCCCCAAATCCTGGGAATTCCGCCCAGAGGCGCAGAGCGGCGCTGACCGACGATGACGCGGGCGAAGGTGCGGTCCTCGGCGCCCTCCTCCGAGTACACCATGCTGACAAAGGCCCGGCTGGCCGCGGGCTTCCCCACGGGGGCGCCGTGGATCAAATCCCGCAGCGTCTTCACCCGCAGGTTGCTCGTCTTCTCCCCCAGCACGAAACTGATGGCGTCCATCAGGTTGGATTTACCTGTGGAGGATTTGGGGGAGGGGGGTTATGGGGGGTGGGGATGGACGGGGGGACCCCAGGGATTGGGGGGAGCTGAAGGAATTGAGGGGAGACCCCAGGGAATTGAGGGGGGACGCCAGGGATTGGGAGGAATCCAAGGAATTGAGGGGAGACCCCAGGGATTGGGGGGAGCCTTGGGAATGAGGGGGGACCCCAGGGAATTGAGGGGAGACCACAGGGAATGGGGGAATCCAAGGAATTGAGGGGAGACCCCAGGGATTGGGGGGAACTGAAGGAATTGAGGCGGGACCCCAGGGAATGGGGGGAACTGAAGGAATTGAGGCGGGACCCCAGGGATTGGGGGGAGCTGAAGGAATTGAGGGGAGACCCCAGGGAATGAGGGAATCCAAGGAACTGAGGGGAGACCCCAGGGATTGGGGGGAGCTGAAGGAATTGAGGGGAGACCCCAGGGATTGGGGGGAGCTGAAGGAATTGAGGGGAGACCCCAGGGATTGGGGGGAGCTGAAGGAATTGAGGGGAGACCCCAGGGAATTGAGGGGAATCCCCAGGGATTGGGGGGGAATCCAAGGAATTGAGGGGGGGACCCCAGGGATTGGGGGGAACTGAAGGAATTGAGGGGGGGACCCCAGGGATTGGGGGGAACTGAAGGAATTGAGGGGGGACCCCAGGGAATGTGGGGGACCCCAGGGAATTGAGGGGAGACCCCAGGGATTGGGGGAATCCAAGGAATTGAGGGGAGAGCCAAGGAATGGGGGGAACTGAAGGAATTGAGGGGGGACCCCAGGGAATGGGGGAATCCAAGGAATTGAGGGAGGGACCCCAGGGATTGGGGGGAACTGAAGGAATTGAGGGGGGGACCCCATAGAATGGGGGGAACTGAAGGAATTGAGGCGGGACCCCAGGGAATTGAGGGGGGACCCCAGGGATTGGGGGAATCCAAGGAATTGAGGGGGGGACCCCAGGGATTGGGGGAACTGAAGGAATTGAGGCGGGACCCCAGGGATTGGGGGGAACCCCAGGAATTGAGGGGGGGACCCCAGGGATTGGGGGGAACCCAAGGAATTGAGGGGAGACCCCAGGGATTGGGGGGAACTGAAGGAATCGAGGGATGGGCCCAGGGAATGGGGGAACCAAGGGAATTAAAGTGGGACCCCAGGGAATGTGAGGAATCCAAGGAATTGAGGGGGGACACCAGGGAATGGGGGAAACGCAGGGAATTATCGGGGGGGACCCCAGGGAATGGGGGCCTTGGAGGAAACCCTGGGAATGGAGGGGGGACCCCAAGGCGAGAGGGGGGAGGTGAGAGGGGAGTCCAGGGAATGGAGGGGAAGAGCTGAGGGGGGACCCCAAGGCTTAAGAGGGACCCCATGGAATATGGGGGGACCCCAGGGGAAGAGGAGGGAGGAGAGGGGGGACCCCAGAGAGCCAAGGGAGGGGGGCAGGGAAAGGCTGTGCAGAATTATTGGGGACCCCAAGACTTAGGAGGGACCTCAGGGAACGGGGAACCCCCCGGGCAGGGCAGGAGGAAGAAGAGAGAGCGGTGTAAAGAATTCGGGGTCACCCCTCAGACCGTGACGGGAGCGGTGCAAAGAATTCGGGGTCACCCCTCAGACCGTGACGGGAGCGGCCTTGACCCCCTCCCCTACCCCCGAGAGCCCCCCCCGGGACTCACCGGAGCCATTGGGGCCGATGATGGCGGTGAAGCGGCGGAAGGGCCCGATGATCTGGCGGCCCTTGTACGACTTGAAGTTCTCGATCTCGATGAGTTTCAGGAAGCCCATGGTGGGGCCGGGGCGGCCCGGGAGGGTCCCGGGGGTCGGAGGGGGTCCCGGGGCTCTAAGGGGGGCTCGGGCCGGGGCCGCGGCCGGAGGGCGGGAAAGCGGCGACTGAGGCAGCCGCTGAGAGACGGAGCGCTGCGCCTCGCGATTGGCTCAGAGCGCTGTCAATCTTCGCCTTAACACCGCCTCCTCGCCTCTGATAGGCCGGCGGTTTCCAGCGGCGGTTTTATGGCATCTCGCCTTGCGATAGGCTATAGTTGCTGTCAATCTTCACTGTAACCCCCGCCTTCTCGCTTCCTATTGGCCGCCGGTTTGAACGCGGGGTTGGTGGCGCCAGTGGGTTCATTTGCATGGAACGTACCAAATCTGGGGGAGCAGGGGGGAGGAGTGGATTGGGCCGCCCCGTCGCCATGGGAACGGGGGACGCCATGGGGGCAAAGGGCGCCGCAAATTTGGGGATTTTCGGTAAAAATCGGGTTTGTCGGTGACCGGGACAAAAAACCTCGGGACAAGATTTACTGCTCGAGGTTTTTTCCAGTCAGAACGGTTCTGTGATGCCAAGACTATAAAGTAATTTGGAATAATAAACAATAATTTATGACGATCACACATTGTTTAAGTACATATTTTTTCACGTAATTGTTTTCTATTGATAGCTATATTGCTTACATTAAAACTACAAGATACTTACTTTCTTCGTGTTTTAAGATGTTGGTATAACTCCCTGTACCTATATAATCTAATATCAATATAAACCAAATCAAAATTTTTCACATATTTGTAAGACCTGCTACCTATAAAACCCGAATTGCATTTTTATACCTATATATCCCAAATCATGACACCTACATAACTGGATATGAAGCACTTTTTATATAACATAATAGCTAGTGTTTGGTTAAGCAGCTGTTTAGTGCTGAATAGAGGAAAAAAAAAAACACAAAACTCACTGGGTGCATAGCTTCTTCTCCTCACAGGCTCCATTTTCCCCAGTTTCCCCCAGTTTCCCCCATTTTGTCCCCATTTTCTCCTCAAAAGCTCCATTTTCCCCTCACAGGCTCCATTTCCCCCTCAAAGGCTCAATTTCCTCCCATTTTCCCCTCATGGGCTCCATTTTCCCTCATGTTCCCATCACAGGCCCCATTTTCCATTCAGGAGCTCCATTTTCCCCCCATTTTGCCACCAAGGGCTCCATTTCCCCCCATTTTCCCCTCACAGGCTCCATTTCCCCCTCAAAGGCTCCATTTCCCCCCATTTTCCCCTCACAGGCTCCATTTTCCACTCATGGGCTTCATTTCCTCCACATTTCCCCCTCAAAGACACCATTTCCCTCCATTTTCCTCTCATGGGCTCCATTTTCCCTCATTTTCCCCTCACAGGCTCCATTTTCCACTCATGGGCTCCATATCCCCCCATTTTCCCCTCACAGGCTCAACTCTCCCCAAATTTCCCCTCAAAGGCTCAATTTTCCCCAAATTTCCCCTCACGGGCTCAATTCTCCCCAAATTTCCCCTCAAAGGCTCAATTTCCCTCCATTTTCCCCTCAAAGGCTCAATTTCCCTCCATTTTCCCCTCACAGACACCATTTCCACCCCTCATGGCTTCCCAAAATTCCAATGTCTCCCCTAAAAATGTCCCTTTTTCCTGGCAAAATTGTCTATATCCCCTAAAATGATCAGATTCTCCCTGAAATGATTCTTTCCTCCCCAAACACTTTTCAGCTTGGCCAAACCCCTCTATTCTCCCCCAAAATCCCCATTTTCCCTATAAAAATACTCATTTCCCACTAAAAATATGGATTTTAAATTTCGGATTTTTGATTTTTCCTACAAATCCAGACAGTCTCAGCCCCAAAATTCCCACTTCCCTGCAAAAATATTGATTTTCCACTATAACTATGGATTTTTCCCTCTAATATTTCTGATTTTTCCTTTAAATCCGGAGGGTCTCAGCCCAAAAATTCCCATTTTCCCTACAGAAATACTGATTTTCCACTGAAAGTATGGATTTTGCCCCAAAAATTCTCATTTTCCCTACAAAATATCGCTTTCCTACTAAAACTATGGATTCTTCCCTCTGATATTTTTAATTTTTCTTCTAAATCCGGGTGGATCTGGGTGGTCGCGCCTTTGGGTTTGGGCGTACCGGGGGGGAGGAGGCTCCAAGCCACGCCCCTCACCAAACCACGCCTCTTTGACAGCAGAACCACGCCCCCAAGCGGCCTGGAGGCCACGCCCCTTTATACAAACCACGCCCTTTCACTGGTCACGCCCATGCGTCGCCACGCCCCCTGCGGCAGCGCGCGCGAGGGGGCGTGGCCAGGGCAGCGCGCGCCGGCCCCACCCCCGCGCCCCCCCTCAGGTACCGGCGGGATCGGAACGGGGGAGGGGGGGGGAGACCCAAAATTGGGGAATTTTAACCCAAAATGGGACCGGATTGAGGGGCTGAGGGAGGAGGGGAGATGGACCCAGAAAAGGGGAAGGATTTGGCCCCAAAAAGGGAGAGTTTGGTCCCAAAAAGGGTGGGGTTGGCACCTGGAAAAGTGAATTTGGGCCCCCCAAAAAGGGTGGGGTCGCTCCAAAAAGTGCGGGTTGGGTCTAAAAAATGGGGGATTTGACCCTAAAACGGGAAAAATGGTCCGGAAAGTGGAAAGGTTGTGACCAAAGGGAGAGTTTGGTCCCAAAAAGGGGAAATTTGAATTTTAAAAAAGGAGTTTGGACGCCAAAAAGGGGGTTTGACACTAAATATGGGGAGTTTGGCTCCAAAATCAGGGAATTTGACCCTAAAAATATGGAATTTAGCCCCAAAAGATGGAATTTGGCACCAAAAAGGGCGTGGTTATCTCTAAAAAGGGAGATTTGGCTCCTAAAAGTGACAATTTGGGCCATAAGGGAGGGGTGGGCCTCAAAAATGAGGGAATTTAACCCAAAAAGGGGAGTTTTACACCAAAAAGGGGGAATTTGGTTTTAGAAGGTGGGGTTTGGTCTCTAAAGGGGGAATTTGGCCCTCAGAAGGGGCTGGTTCGCCTCAAAAAGTCGGGGGTTGGTTCCAAAATGAGGAGATTTGTCTCAAAAAAGGGGAATTTCGAGCCCAAAATTGGGAATTTGTTTCTCCAAAAATTTGGGGGGGGGGGGCACAAATGGGTCTTTTAGTGGAGCCATTTCCCCCCAAAAAATTCCCAAATTTCCCCCTAAAATTCCCCATTTCCCCTCAAAATTTCCAATTTGCCCCCTAAAATTCCCCCTTTCCCCTCAAAATGGTAAATTTTCTCCCCCCAAATTCCCCATTTTCCAAAACAAATTCCCCATTTTCCCCTGAAAATTCCCCATTTTTCCCCGTCCAGCTGAGTATTTTCCCCAGCGTTCATTGACCCCTTCGGAATTTTCAATTTTTGCCCCTCCAATGCCTTTTTTCCCCTCTCAAAACCCCACAAAATTACGAATTTGGCCCCAAAATGAACATTTCTGCCCCCAAATGTGACTTTTTCCACCCTGAGTCTCCTCAGTTTCTGCCATAAATTGGATTTTTTCCATCTCAGAGTTTCTCCATCCTCGCTAAGATCTGCTCTTTAATTTTTCTCTCTGTGCACAATTGTATATTTTATAAATGTTGATGTATTTTTTTTAATTTTTCCTCAAAACAACACAACTTTCACCCAAATTGTTTGCCCCAAAATGCCTGTTTTGCCCCAAAATTGCTCCTTTCCCCTGGAAATTCCTGATTCCACCCCAAACCTCTTTTTATTCCAGAAAAAAAAAAGAATATTTCCCTCTCCAAAATTAATTTTCCCTCCAAAAATTGCCTTTTTCCAAGGGAAAAATGTCATTTTTTCCCCCAAACCCGTGATTCCCCTCTGAAATTCCAATGTCTCCCCTGAAATATCCCTTTTGCCTGCCAAAATTCTCTCTATTCCCATAAAATTATTTGGATTCTCTCTGAAATTAATCTTTCCTCCCCAAACACTTCTTGGCGTGCCCAAAAATCTCTATTTTTCCCCCAAAAATTCCCATTTTCCCCTGCAAAAACACTGATTTTCCACAAAATAGGGATTTTTTTCCTCTGATGGTTTTGGTTTTTCCTCTAAAAATTTCAGTTTTCTCCTCCAAAAAAAGTGGATATTTCTGCTAAACATGTTGGTTTTCCCTCAAAATTTGTAGATTTTGCTCTAAAATGAAGATATTTTAAATAAGTGTATTTTAAATGAAAGTATTTTAAAATGAGGATAAATTAAATTGGTTTTTTGTCTGAAATGGGTTTATTCCCTCCAAAACGGACAATTTTCTTTTTTAAAATGTGGATTTTCCTCTCTAAATGTGAATATCCCCTCCAAAATTGCTGATTTCTCTCTACACAGGTGTCTTTTCCTCCAAAAAAGTGGATTTTTCTCCCCAAACCCAGCATTTCCCCCTTCCAATAATGGGAATTTTTTTCTCTAAAATCGTGGATTTTCCCCTTAAAAATTCTTCATTTTTTCCCCCGAGAACCCTCAAAAATGTGAATTTCCCTTGGAGAATTTCTCTTTTCCCTCTGAATCCAGGGGTTTCCTCCCACGGCTGCCGTGATGGTGATGTCATCGCCGCCCCTCTGACGTCATCGTCTCCCTGCTGACGTCATGGCGGTGCCAGGGGCGTGGCCGGCGCGGGGGGCGGAGCCCTCGGACAGCAGCCCCGAGCCCCCCTCCCCCTCCAGCTCCCGGCCCCCCCTGTCTGACTCCAGCCCCTCCCCCACCGAGACCACGGCCACCCCGTGTGGGCGGGGCCCAGGGGGCGGGGCCAGGGCTCGCCACGCCCCTCCCAACCCTGGCGGGGTGGGTGGGGAGCGGCCCCTGGCGCTGTTTGAGGTGAGGCCACGCCCCCTGGAATCCCCAACCCTAATTGGCCCCGGCCATCCAATGCCCAATACTCTGTTGTGAGGCCACACCCCCTAAAGCCCCGCCCCCTAATTAGCCACACCTCATTAGTTCCTTGACACTGTGGATAGGCCACGCCCATCCCAAGCCCCACCCCTAATGAGCCCATCCTATTAATATTCTCCATGAAGCCACACCCCTTCCTGACCACGCCCACCCACAGTGCCTCCCTGAGTGCCTGCTGCCATTTAAGGCAAGGCCACGCCCCTTACACCCCACCCTCATTGGCCCCGCCCCCACCATGCCATGTCCCTTTAGCCCCTCCCCTTTTCAACCCTGCCCCACCCACTCTGCCATGAGCCCCTCCCTCCTTAGCCCCGCCCCCTGAATCCCACCCACCTTGGCTCCACCCCCTGAGCCCCCCCTACTCTGGAACCCACTCCCTCCTTAGCCCCGCCCCCTAGGCCTGCCCTCTTTTGAGCCCCTCCCACCTTAGCCCCACCCTCCTTTGCCCCGCCCCCTGATCTCCGTGGCCCCGCCCCTGACCCCGCCCCCTCTCAGGAGGAGCTGGCCACCCGTCCCCGCGTGCCGGCGCTGCTGCGCAGGATGGCCCCGTACAGCGCCCTGAGCCCGGACAGCGACTGCGGCACCGCACAGGTGACCGAGGGACACACCTGGGACACACCTGGGGACACACCTGGGGTACCTGGGGACACAGCTGGGACACACCTGGGGTACCTGGGGACACCCGGGGACACACCTGGGGTACCTGTACAGCCCCGTACAGTGCCCTGAGCCTGGACAGTGACTGTGGGACCACACAGGTGAGTGAGGGACACACCTGGGGACACATGGGGACACACCTGGGGTACCTGGGGACACACCTGGGGTACCTGGGGACACACCTGGGACACACCTGGGTGACCCCTGGGCTGTCACTGACCGCTCGGTGTCTCCTGTGTCCCCTCAGCGCCGTGCCCTGGGCACCCTGCAGGGCGTGGTGGCCCCATGTGACCCTGTGTGACCCTGTGTGACCCCGTGTGACCCCGTGTGACCCTGCTGTCCCCTCTGTCCCCAGCGCCGTGCCCTGGGCACCCTGCAGGGCGTGGTGGCCCCGTCGCTGCAGTCGCTGCTGGGGCTGGTGCTGCTGCTGCGCCTGCCCTGGGTCGTGGGACACGGCGGCGTCCTGGGGACAGCGGCCATCGGCGTGCTCCTGGGGGCCTGCGTGAGTCACCTGGGACTGGGACACACCTGGGGACACCTGGGACACACCTGGGGAAAGGGGACATACCTGGGGACATGGGGACACAATGGGGTCACAGCTGTCCTGGGGACAGCGGCCATCGGCGTGCTCCTGGGGGCCTGCGTGAGTCACCTGGGACAGGGACACACCTGGGGACACCTGGGACACACCTGGGGAGAGGGGACATACCTGGGGACATGGGGATACAATGGGGACACAATGGGGTCACAGCTGTCCTGGGGACAGCAGCCATCGGCGTGCTCCTGGGGGCCTGCGTGAGTCACCTGGGGACACACCTGGGAAGAGGGGACACACCTGGGGACACACCTGGGGAATGGGGACACACTGGGGTTACAGCTGTCCTGGGGACAGCGGCCATCGGCGTGCTCCTGGGGGCCTGCGTGGGACACCTGGGACACACCTGGGACACACCTGGGGAGAGGGGACATACCTGGGGAATGGGGACACACTGGGGTTACAGCTGTCCTGGGGACAGCGGCCATCGGCGTGCTCCTGGGGACCTGCGTGAGTCACCTGGGACACACCTGGGACACACCTGGGGAGAGGGGACATACCTGGGGACGTGGGGACACACTGGGGTCACAGCTGTCCTGGGGACAGCGGCCATCGGCGTGCTCCTGGGGACCTGCGTGAGTCACCTGGGACACACCTGGGACACACCTGGGGACACACCTGGGGACACGCCTGGGGTTGGGGTCATATCCTGGGTACTCTGTGGGGGGTGAGGTCAGACGTCTGAGGGGTCAGGGGTCAGTGGGGTCAAAGGTCAGCAGTCAGAGGGGTCAGTGGTCAGCATTCAGTTGGTCACTGGTCAGCGGTCAGAGAGGTCAGCGGTCAGTCAGTCAGTGGTCATTTGGTCAGAGTGGTCAGTTGGTCATTGGTCATTGGGCAGCAGTCAGTTGGTCATTGGTCATTGGTCAGTTCATCATTGGTCAGCAGTCAGCGGTCAGTTGGTCATTGGTCAGTGGTCATTGGTCATTGGTCAGTTGGTCATTGGTCAGTGGTCATTGGTCATTGGTCAGTTGGTCATTGCTCATTGGCCAGTCGGTCATTGGTCATTGGTCAGCAGTCATTGGTCAGTTGGTCATTGGTCAGTTGCTCATTGGTCGGTTGGTCATTGCTCATTGCTCATCGGTCAGTTGGTCATTGATCATTGGTCAGTTGGTCATTGCTCGTTCCTCATTGGACAGTTGGTCATTGCTCATTGGTCATTGGTCAGTTGGTCATTGATCATTGGTCAGTTGGTCATTGGTCAGTTGGTCATTGCTCATTGGTCAGTTGGTCAGTTGGTCATTGGTTAGTTGGTCATTGCTCGTTCCTCATTGGACAGTTGGTCATTGCTCATTGGACAGTTGGTCATTGGTCAGTTGGTCATTGCTCGTTCCTTATTGGACAGTTGGTCATTGGTCAGTTGGTCATTGGTCGTTGGTCATTGCTCATTGGTCAGTTGGTCAGTTGGTCATTGGTCAGTTGGTCATTGCTCGTTCCTCATTGGACAGTTGGTCATTGGTCAGTTGGTCGTTGCTCGTTCCTCATTGGACAGTTGGTCATTGCTCATTGGACAGTTGGTCATTGGTCAGTTGGTCAGTCGGTCAGTGCCCATGGCTGTGTCCCGCAGATGCTGCTGACCGCCGTGTCCCTGAGCGCCGTGGCCACCAACGGGCTGGACCCCGGTGAGTGGATTGGCTGGGAAACCCCACCCCCAGCCCCGCCCATGGGCGTGCCCGCATTGACCCCGCCCCGTGACGTCGCGCAGGGGGCGGGGCGCTGTCGCTGCTGTCGGGGGCGCTGGGCCCCGAGGCCGGGGGGGCCGTGGGCGTCTGCGGCTTCCTGAGCGCGGCGTTCACCTGCGCGGCCGCGGCGCTGGGCGGGGCCGAGCTGCTATTGGTCAGTGAGTCACGGGGGCGGGGCTGATGGTGATGGGCGGGGCTAACGGGATGGGCGCGGCATTCACCTGCGCGGCCGCGGCGCTGGGCGGGGCCGAGCTGCTATTGGTCAGTGAGTCACAGGGGGCGGGGCTGATGGTGATGGGTGGGACTAATGGGGATGGGAGGGGCTAACGGGGATGGGCGGGGCTAACGGGATGGGCGGGGCGTTCACCTGCGCGGCCGCGGCGCTGGGCGGGGCCGAGCTGCTATTGGTCAGTGAGTCACGGGGGCAGGGCTAACTGCGATGGGCGGGGCATTCACCTGCGCCGCCGCGGCGCTGGGCGCGGCCGAGCTGCTATTGGTCAGTGAGTCATGGGGGCGGGGCTAACTGCCATGGGCGGGGTTAATGGGGATGGGCGGGGCTAACAGGATGGGCGCAGCGTTCACCAGCTGAGCTGCTGCTGGTGAGAAACGGGGCGGGGCTAAACGGCATGGGCGGGGCTAATGGGGGCGGGGGCCAAGCTGCTGCTGGTGAGTGACAGGGGGCAGGGCTAAACGTCATAGGAGGGGCTAATGGGGGCGGGGCCAAGCTGCTGCTGGTGAGAGTGGGTGGGGCTAATGGGGAGGGGCGGGGCTAATGGGATGGGCCAATGGGACTGTGCTGGGCGGGGCTGAGCTGCTGCTGGTGGGAGGGGCAGGGCTGGGGTGTGGTCAGGGTGGGGCAATGGGTGTGGCTTCCCTCTCCTGTGGGTGTGGCCAGAACGGGGTTCCAGTGGGTGTGGCGGATGGGCGGAGCCTGTCACCTCTGTGTCCCCTCCCTCCCCCAGGTGTACCTGAGCCCCGGCTGGGCTGTGCTTCCGGGGCGTGGCCGCTGGGGCCGCCTCAACAACGGGCGTGGCTACGGGGCGGGGCTGCTGGCGCTGCTGGGGGCGGGGTCTCTGGCCCCGCCCCGCGTGCGCGCGGTCGCCGCCCCCCTGGGCCCCGCAGGGCTGCTGCTGGCGCTGCTGGCGCTGCAGGCGGGGTCCCTGCGCCACGCCCTGCGCCCCGACCCCGCCCACGCGTGAGTCACACACCCCCTCCCCCCGCTCCTCCCCATGCTAATGAGATGCTAATGAGGAGAGCCTGGCTGACCCCGCCCTCCCCCCCAGGCTGTGCCTGCCCCCCCGGCCCGGGGACCCCCTCCTGCCCTGCGCCCCCCCCGCGCCCCCCAACGCCTCGCGGGGCCCTCCCGGCCCGCAGGGGGCGCTCCCCGCCCTGCCCGGGCCCAGCGCGCGGCTCCTGGCACGTGAGTAATGAAGGGGCGGGGCCACCCCAGGACACGCCCACAGGGCGCGGCGAGGCTCCGCCTCCTGGGCTGGGGTGGGGGCAGGGTATTGCTGAGGGGGTGGAGTGGGCGTGGCTGCTGCAGGACACGCCCACAGGGCGGTGTTGGCTCCGCCCTTCAGGGTTAATTTAGGGGTGGGGTCATGGGGGGGTGTGGTCACCTCAGTGTCATGGGGGGGTCACAGGGGGTGGGGTCACCAGGGGGTCATGGTGGGGTCACGGGGGGGTCACAGGAGGTGGGGTCACCCCAAGGTCATGGGATGGGGGATGGGGATTTTGGGGGTCACCCTGAGGTCATGGTGAGGTCACTGGGGGGGTCAAAGGGGGGTCAGAGTGGGTGGGGTCACCCTGAGGTCATGCAGGGGTCATGGGGGGGTCACAGGAGGGTCATGGGGTGGGGTCACCCTGAGGTCATCAGGAGGGCCTGTGGGCGTGGCCTCACCTTCTTCCCCACCCTTAGGGAACCTGTGGCCCCGCCCCCCAGAGGCGGGGCTGGGGGCGGGGCCTGAGCAGGAGGAGGGCGGGGCCGACGCCTCCTTCGGGACCCTGCTGGGGCTGAGCCTCCCCTCGGCTGCAGGTGAGAGGGGGGGGCCCCAAAATGGGGTGGGGAGACCCCAAAATGGGGTGGGGAGAGCCCAAAACGGGGAGGGGGGACCCTGGAATGGGGACGGAGAACCCAAAATGGGGAGGGGGACCCTAAAGTGGGGGTGACCCCAAATTGGGGAAGGGTACCCCAAAATGGGGAGGGGGATCAGAAAGGGAGGGGGGAACCTAAAATTTGGATTGGGAGGGACCCCGAAATGGGGAGGGGGGACCCCGGAATGAGGAGGGGGGACCCTGAAATGGGGGTGGGGGGTCTGAACTGGGGAGGGGGGCCCTGGCATGGGGAGGGAGAAGCCAAAATGGGGAGGGGGACCCCAAAGTGTGGGGGGGGCACAAATTTGGAATGGGGGAGCCCAAATTGGGGATGGGGGGGGGACCCTGAAATGGGGTGGGGGGGACACCAAAATGGGGAAGGGGAGCCCAAAATGGGGAAGGAGAGGGACCCCGAAATGGGGATGAGGACACCAGAGGGGGGGACCCCAAAGTGTGGGGGGTCCCAAATTGGGAAAGGGGGCTCCAAATGTGGGAGGGGGGTTTGAGGGGTCAGGGGGATTTGGGTGGGTCCCAAAGGGGGGATTTGGCTTTCTTGGGTCTGAGGCTGATTTTGGGGTTCAGGGGATTTCGGGGTGTCCCCAGGGGTGCTCAGGGGGAATTTTGGGGTGTCCTCAGGGGGGTTTTGGGGTTCACTCTGATTTTGGGGTGTCCCAGGGGTGCTCTGGGGGGGGTTTGGGGTCTGTCCCAGGGGGATTTTGGGGTCCAGAGGATTTCGGGGTTCTCCAGGGGTGCTCAGGGTAATTTTGGGGTTCCCCAGGGGTGCTGTGGGGGGATTTTGGGGTTCAGAAGATTTTGGGGTTCCCCAGGGGTGCTGTGGGTAATTTCGGGGTTCAGAGGATTTTGGGGTTCCCCAGGGGTGCTGTGGGCGGGATTTTGGGGTTCCCCAGGGGTGCTGTGGGCGGGATTTTGGGGTTCATGCTGATTTTGGGGTTCCCCAGGGGTGCTGTGGGGGTGCAGCCGCTGCTCCGAGCTCGGGGACGTCGCTCGCTCGGTGCCGGCCGGGAGCCTCGGGGCCGCCACGGCCACGGCCCTGGGCTGTATCCGGACCCCAAAAATGGGGGGGACCCCAAAAATGGGGGGGGACCCCAAAACTGGGAGGAGATCCTCAAACATGGGGGGGACCCCAAAACTGGGAGGGGATCCTCAAACATGGGGGGGACGCCAAAATGTGGGGGTCGCCACAGCCACAGCCCTGGGCTGGACCCAAACCCCAATCGGGGGGACCCCAAAAATGGAGGGGAACCCCAAAAATGGGGGGGGAACCCCAAAACCGCGGGGGGAGACAGAAATATGGGGGGGCACCCCAAAACATGGGGGGGACCCCAAAACATGGGAGCCACCACGGCCACAGCCCTGGGCTGGATCCAAACCCAAAGGGGAACACCAAAAATGGGGGGGACCCCAAAACCGCAGGGGGGATCCTGGAACATGTGGGGAACCCCAAAAATGGGGGGGGAGAGACCCCAAAACTGATGGGGACCCCGAAACTGAGGGGGGATCCTGGAACATGGGAGGGACCCCAAAAGTGGGGAGGTTCGGACCCCAAAAATGGGGGGGGACCCAAAAAAAAAAGGGGGGATCTTGGGATTTTTCAGGGATTTTGGGGGGATTTTGGGGATTGTGGGGGAATTTTGGGGGATTCTTGTTTTTTGGGGGGATTTTGGGGGATTTGGGTGATTTTGGGGGGGATTTGGAGGGGTTTTGGGGGGATCTGAGGGGGATTTTGTGGGGATTTAGGGGTGCTGGGGGGATTTTGGGTGTGATTTGGGGAGGTTTTTTTTGGTAGCTTTCGCAGGGATTTTGATGGGATTTTTTTGGTGGATTTTGGATTTTTTTGGGGGGGGATTTTGGGGGTTTTGAAGTTTGGGGGGATTTGGGGTTTTTTGGGGTTTTTGGGAGGTGTTTTGGGGTTTTTTGGGGTTTTTTTTGGGGGGTTTGGCCTTTCCTTGACAGGCAGACCTGAGCGCGGCGCTGCTGCTGGGGGCCAGCGTGGAGGGGCAGCTGCTGCGGGACAAGTGAGAGCGGGGACAGCACTGTCCCCAATGTCACCAGGGGGTCCCCAATGTCCCCAGGGGGGTCCCTGATGTCCCCAGGGGGGTCCCCAATGTCCCCAGGGGGGTCCCTGATGTCCCCAGTGTCACTACAGGGGGTCCCCAATGTCACCACGGGGTCCTCAATGTCACCAGGAGGTGTCCCTGATGTCCCCGGGGGTGTCCCCAATGTCACCAAGGGGTCCCCAATGTCACCAGGGGGTCCCTGATGTCCCCAGGGGGATCCCCAATGTCACCAGGGTGTCCCCAATGTCACCAGGGTGTCCCCAATGTCACCAGGGGGGTCCCAATGTCCCCAGGGTGTCCCCGATGTCCCCAGGGTGTCCCCGATGTCACCAGGAGGGGTCCCCGATGTCACCAGGAGGGGTCCCTGATGTCCCCGGGGGTGTCCCCAGTGTCCCCAGGAGGGGTCCCCGATGTCCCTGATGTCACCAGGGGGGTCCCAGATGTCCCCCGTGTCACCAGGAGGGGTCCCCCTTGTGGGGTTCAGTGTCCCCAGGTGGTTCCTGGTGGCCGTGGTGGGACCCCGCTGTCCCCTCCCCACGTTGTCCCCGCGGGTTCGGTGCCACCCCGGGCGGTGTCCCCATGTCCCTCCCCGTGTCCCCGCGGGTTCGGTGCCACCTGGGCACTGTCCCCGCTCTGTCCCCGTGTCCCCGGGCAGTGTCCCCATGTCCCTCTCGTGTCCCCTTTATGTTCAGTGCCACCCTGGGCAGTGTCCCCACGCTGTCCCCAATGTCCCTCTCATGTCCCCTTTGGGTTCGGTGCCATCCTGGGCAGTGTCCCCACTCTGTTCCCATGTCCCTGGGCGCTGTCCCCACTCTGTCCCCAATGTCCCTCTCGTGTCCCCTTTATGTTCAGTGCCACCCCGGGCAGTGTCCCCACGCTGTCCCCAATGTCCCTCTCGTGTCCCCTGTAGGTTCGGTGCCACCCTGGGCGGTGTCCCCGTGCTGGCCGCTGTCGCCTGGCCCTGGCCGTGGCTGCCCGTGCTGGGGGCGGGGCTATCGGCGGCGGGGGCGGGGCTTCAGGCGCTGCTGGGCGGGTCCCGCCTCCTGCGCGCGCTGGCGCGGACACGGGCGCTGCCGCTGCCGCGCGTGAGTGCCACCAACGGGTCCCCAGGGTCACCAACGGGTCCCCAAGGGGGTCCCCAAGGGGGTCCCGGTGTCCCCGAGGGTGTCCCTAGGGGGTCCCCGATGCCCTCAGTTTCCCTGGGTTGTCCCCATGTCCCCTCCATGTCCCCATAGGCGCTGTCCCCGGGATGTCCCAGGGGTGTCCCCGGGGGTGTCCCCGTGTCCCCCTCTCCATGTCCCACTGTCCCCACGTCCCCTCCGTGCCCCATTGTCCTCTTTGTGTCCCCATGTCCCCTCTGCGTCCCCATGTCCCGCTGTCCCCAGGCTGTCCCAGGGGATGTTCCTGTGTCCCCTCCATGTCCCCGGGGATGTCCCCATGTCCCTCAGTGTCCCCATGTCCGTCTGTCCCCAGCTGATGTCCCCATGTCCCTCAGTGTCCCCATGTCCCCGGGGATGTCCCCATGTCCCTCAGTGTCCCCATGTCCGTGTGTCCCCCAGGCTCTGTCCCGGGGCCGTCTCTGGCCGCTCTTGGTGACCCTGCTGCTGTCCCCATGTCCCTCAGTGTCCGTCTGTCCCCCAGGCTCTGTCCCGGGGCCGTCTCTGGCCGCTCTTGGTGACCCTGCTGACCGCAGCCCTGGGGGTGCTGCTGGGCTCGCTGGACCTGCTGGCCCCGGTGCTCTCCGTGTGCGTCGCCCCGCCCCCGCCCCACTGACGTCATCGTGACGTCATCGCGCCGCCGGGCTGCCCGGTGACGTCATCCGCCCCCCACAGGCTGTGCCTGACGTCGCACCTGGGGCTGAACCTGGCGTGTGCCCTGCAGGGGCTGCTGCCCACGGCCGGCTGGAGCCCGCGCTGCCCGCTGTACCACTGGTCAGTGAGTGACCACGAGTGACCGCTGAGTGACCAATGGGTGACCACTGAGTGAGCAATGGGTGACCATGAGTGACCAATGGGTGACCATGAGTGACCAATGAGTGACCAATGAGTGACCATGAGTGACCAATGAGTGACGCTGAGTGACCACTGAGTGACCATGAGTGACCACGAGTGACCACTGAGTGACCAATGAGTGACCATGAGTGACCAATGAGTGACCAATGAGTGACCCTGAGTGACCACTGAGTGACCAATGAGTGACCAATGACCAATGAGTGACCAATGAGTGACCAATGAGTGACCATGAGTGACCATGAGTGACCACGAGTGACCACTGAGTAACCAATGAGTGACCATGAGTGACCAATGAGTGACCAATGAGTGACCCTGAGTGATCACTGAGTGACCAATGAGTGACACTGAGTGACCACTGAGTGACCAATGAGTGACCAATGACCAATGAGTGACCAATGAGTGACCATGAGTGACCAATGAGTGACGCTGAGTGACCACTGAGTGACCAATGAGTGACCATGAGTGACCACTGAGTGACCAATGAGTGACCAATGACCAATGAGTGACCAATGAGTGACCAATGAGTGACCATGAGTGACCATGAGTGACCACGAGTGACCACTGAATGACCACTGAGGAACCAATGAGTGACCAATGAGTGACCACTGGCTGTCCCCATGTCCCTGTCCCCTGTCCCCATGCTGTCCCCATGTCCCTGTTCCTGGTGTCCCTGTCCCCCTGTCCTTGTCCCTGTCCCTGTCCCCATGTCCCTGGTGTCCCTGTCCCTGTCCCTGTCCCCGTCCCCATGTCCCTGGTGTCCCTGTCCCTGTCCCTGTCCCCGTCCCCATGTCCCTGTCCCTGTCCCTGTCCCCGTGCTGTCCCCATGCTGTCCCCATGTCCCTGGTGTCCCTGTCCGTGTCCCCAGGTCGGTGTCCCTGGCCGGGGCCCTGCTCTGCCTGTCCCTGATGTTTGTCACCTGCTGGCACTGTGCCCTGCTGGCCCTGGGCATCGGCGCCACCGCCTACAAATACCTGGAGTTCCGCAGGTGAGGGGACACCTGGGGACACCTGGGGACACCTGGGGACACCTGGGGACAGGGACACACCTGGGGCAGGGACACACCTGGGGACAGGGACAGGGACACACCTGGGAGGGGGACAGGGACACACCTGGGGACAGGGACACACCTGGGAGGGACAGGGACCCACCTGGGGACAGGGACACACCTGGGGACAGGGACAGGGACACACCTGGGAGGGGGACAGGGACACACCTGGGGACAGGGACACACCTGGGGACAGGGACACACCTGGGAGGGACAGGGACCCACCTGGGGACAGGGACACACCTGGGGACAGGGACAGGGACACCTGGGAGGGACAGGGACACACCTGCGGGTGAGGGTTACCTGGGGGGACACACCTGGGAACAGGGACATGACCTGTGGGGACACCTGGTGGGGGGACAGGGACACACCTGGGAGGGACAGTTACACTTGGGGGGGGGGACACACCTGGGGACAGGGGTGGGGACACCTGGGGGACACACCTGGGGGGAAAAGGACACACCTGGGGATGGGGACACACCTGGGGATAGGGACACACCTGGGGGGGACAGGGACACACCTGGGGGGAAAAGGACACACCTGGGGATGGGGACACACCTGGGGGGGACAGGGACACACCTGGGGGTCCTGACCCTCACCTGGGGGGGGTCTCACCTTCACCTGGGGGTCCCGACCTTCACCTGGGGGGGTCCCAACCCTCACCTGGGGGGGTCCCGACCCTCACCTGGGGGGGTCCCAACCCTCACCTGGGGGTCCCGCCCCCCCCCCCCCCGCAGCGCCCAGAGCGAGTGGGGGGAGGGGCTGCGGGGGCTCTCGCTCAGCGCTGCCCGGCTGGCGCTGCTGCGGCTGGAGGATGGACGGCCCCCGCCCCCCAGCCTCAGGTGAGAGAGATCCCCCCCAAAACCTCCCTAAAAACACCCCCAAAAACCACCCCTGAACCCCAGCCTCAGGTGAGACACACCCGGCCCAGAAACACCCCAAAAACACCCCAAAAACACCCCCAAAACACCCCTGAACCCCCCAAAAACACCCCAAAACCACCCCCAAAACAGCCCTGAACCCCCCCAAAACACCCCAAAAACACCCCCAAAACACCCCTGAACCCCCCCCCAAAACACCCCTGAACCCCCCTGAGCTTCCCCCTCCCCCCAGCCTCAGGTGAGACCCCCCCGTGCCCCCCCATGTCCCCCTCTCTCTGTCCCCCCCCCTGTTGGTGCTGTCCAGGCCCTGTCACCCCCCATGTCCCCAAGTCCCTGTGTCCCCATGACCCCCCAGTGCCCCCCTCATGTCCCCAGTGCCCCCCATGTCCCCGTGTCCCCCCCATTGACCCCGTTTCTCTGTTTCCCCCCCCAGGCCGCAGCTGTTGGTGCTGTCCAAGCCCGGGGACCCCCCCGGGCCCCCCCCCCGGCCCGAGCTGGTGGCTCTGGCCGCGCAGCTGCAGGGGGGGGGGCGGGGCCTGACCGTGCTGGGGGCGGTGCTGGGCGGGGCCCTGCACGAGGAACTGCCCCGAGCCAGGGGGGCCGAGAGGGTCAGAGGTCACGGGGTCATGGGGGGTCACGGGGTCATGGGGGGTCATGGGGTTATTGGGGGATTATGGGGGCGGGGCCTGACCGTGCTGGGGGCGGTGCTGGGCGGGCCCTGCATGAGGAGCTGCCCCGAGCCAGGGGGGCCGAGAAGGTCAGGGGGGGTTCAAAGGTCATGGGGGGGTCACGGGGGGGTCACAGGGTCATGGGGGCGTCACTGTGATCATGGGGTCATGAGGGGATCACTGGGGGATTATTGGGGTCATGGGGGGTCACGGTGGGGTATTGGGGTGGCGGCTGGGGGTGTCTCTTTCCCCAATGTCCCTGACCCAATCTCCCTGTCCCATGTCCCTGTCCCTGTGGCTGTCCCCGGGTCCCTTTGGGCTGTCCCTGAAGGTGTCCCTGACTGTGTCCCATGTCCCTGGCGGTGTCCCCTCTGTGTCCCATGTCCCATATCCCTGTCCCCATGTCCCTGTCCCCCTGTCCCCGACTGTGTCCCTGTGTGTCCCCAGGCGCTGCGGGTGGCGCTGTCCCGGGCCGGTGCCCGCGGCTTCGTGCAGGTGTTGGTGACACCCGAGCCGGGGGCGGGGCTGGCGGCGCTCGTGCAGGGGGTGGGGCTGGGGGCGCTCCGCCCCAACACCGTCCTGCTGGGCTGGCCCCGCCGCTGGAGGCAGCAGCCGGACCCCGCCAGGGCCGCCAGGGACTTCGTGGGTACGGGGACACTGGGGGGACATTGGGGGTATTGGGGGGAATTGGGGACATTGGGGGGGATTGGGGACAGCAGGGACAGCAGGGGGATTGGGGACATTGGGGACAATGGGGGATTTGGGACATTGGGGGCACTGGGGGGATTGGGGACACTGGGGACATTGGGGGTACTAGGGGGATTGGGGACATTGGCGACAGCAAGGGGATTGGGGACATTCAGGGGATTTGGGACACTGGGGGGGATTTGGGATGTTGGGGGATTGGGGGGATTGTGGACAATGGGGGGATTTGGGACATTTGGGGGATTGGGGACAATGGGGAGACATTGGGGATATTGGGAGGACTGGGGACATCAGGGGGATTGGGGACATTGGGGACTTTGTGGGTATGGGGGACACCGGGACAGTGGGGGAACAGCGGGGACAATGAGAGGATTGGGGGGACTGGGGACATTGGGGGGACTGGGGACATTAAGGAGATTTGGGACACTGGGGGAATTCAGGATGTTGGGGAATTGGGGGACACTGGAGACATTGGGGACAATGGGGACTTCGTGGGTAGAGGGTTCACTGGGGGGACATTGGGGACAACGCGGGAATTGGGGACTTCGTGGGTATGGGGGACATTGGACAATGGGGACATTGGGGGGATTGGGGACATTGAGGGCATTGGGGACATTGGGGACATTGGGGGCATTGCGGACACTGGAGGGAATTGGGGACATTTTGGGGACTGTGTGTCCCCATGTCCCCATGGTGTGTGTCCCCATGTCCCCATGGTGTGTGTATCCACCAATGTCCCTTCTTTGCCTGTCTTGCTGTCCCCTCTGCTGTCCCCATGTCCCCTCTGCTGTCCCCTCTGCTGTCCCCTCTGTCCCCAGAGCTGCTGCGGGTGGCGGGCGCCGCGGGCCGGGCCCTGCTGGTCTCCAAGGGCGGAGCGGAGCCGGGCCCGACCCCGGGGGTGTCCCCGGGGTTGTCCCCGGTCCCAGGGGTGTCCCCGGGGGCGTCCCCGTGTCCGGGGGTGTCCCCGGGGGTGTCCCCGGGGGGGTCCCTCGATGTCTGGTGGGTGGTGGGCACCGGGCGCCTCCTGACGCTGCTGCCGCTGCTGCTCCGACAGCACCCGGTAGGGGGCGCCACGGGGCGGGGCTTCGAGGGGGCGGGGCTTGAATAATGGGGAGGGGCTTGGATTGTGGGGGCTGGGTTTGAATGGGTGGGGCGGGGCTTGAATTGTGGCGGAGGGACTTGGATTTTGGGGTGGTTTTTGGGGGGATTTTTGGGGGATTTTAGGGTCTCACCCGGTACCTGCCCCAGGTGTGGCGGGGCTGCCCCCTGCGCCTGTTCATGGTGGGATTTTGGGGATTTTGATGGGATTTTGGGGTGGTTTTTGGGGGGATTTTAGGGGATTTTGGGGTCTCACCCGGTACCTGCCCCAGGTGTGGCGGGGCTGCCCCCTGTGCCTGTTCACGGTGGGATTTTGGGGATTTTGATGGGATTTTGGGGTGGTTTTTGGGGGGATTTTGGGGTGGTTTTTGGGGGGATTTTGGGGTGGTTTTTGGGGGGGATTTTGAGGGGATTTTGGGGTGGTTTTTGGGGGGATTTTTGGGGGATTTTGGGGTCTCACCCGGTACCTGCCCCAGGTGTGGCAGGGCTGCCCCCTGTGCCTGTTCATGGGGGGATTTTGGGGTGGTTTTTGGGGGGATGTTGAAGGGATTTTGGGGGTAGTTTTTCAGGGGATTTTTGGGGGATTTTTTGGGGATTTTTGGGGATTTTGAGGTCTCACCCTTCCCGTACCTGTCCCAGGTGTGGCGGGGCTGCCCCCTGTGCCTGTTCACGGTGGGATTTTGGGGGAATTTTTGGGAGGATTTTGAGGGGATTTTGGGGGGATCTTTTTGGGGATTTTGGGGATTTTTTGGGATTTTGGGGTCTCACCCATACCTGTCCCAGGTGTGGCGGGGCTGCCCCCTGCGCCTGTTCACGGTGGCGCTGCTGGAGGACAACAGCGAGCGGCTGCGGCGCCTGCTCGAGGCCGTGGTGCGGCGCCGGGGGCTGCCGGCGCAGGTGCACGTGGTGGAGCTGGTGAGAGCCAAAACCACCCCAAAATACACCTGGGACACCCCAAAACACACCTGGAATACCCCAAAACACACCTGGGACATACCCCAAAACACACCTGGGACACACCAGTCCCATAGAGTCCACACTGGTCCATACTGGTCCGTACTGGTCCATACCGGTCTGTACTGGTCCATACCGGTCCGTACTGGTCCATACTGGTCTGTACTGGTCCATACTGGTCCATGCTGGTCCGTGCTGGTCCATACCAGTCCATGCTGGTCAGTACTGGTATATACTGGTCTATACTGGTCCGTACTTGTCAGTAACGGTTTATACTGGTCTATACTGGTCCGTACCGGTTCCCTCCCCAGCACGACGGCGCGGTCTCTGATTACACGTACGAGCGGACGCTGATGATGGAGCAGCGCTCGCAGATGCTGCGGCAGCTGCGCCGAGCACAGGTGACATCATTGCCTTCCCCGTGATGTCATCACCCCATCTGTGACGTCATCACCCTGTCTGTGACATCACCACCGCCCCCATGATGTCATCTCTGTTGTCGGTGATGTCATCACCCACCCTCCCGGTGATGTCATTGTCCTACCTGTGACGCCATCACCCTGTCTGTGACGTCATCACATCTCCATGTGACATCGTCATTCTCCCCGTGATGCCGTCATACTGTATGTGACGTCATCGTCCTGTCTGTGACATCATCACTCTCCCTGTGACATCATTGCACCTCCCCATGACGCCATTGCCCCCCTAGATGTCATCAACGTCTTTGACGTCATTGCCGTGTCTGTGATGTCATAGCCATGTCTGTGACATCATCAGCATCCCCATGATGTCATTGCTCGTGCCAGTGACATCATAGTTCCTGTCCGTGACATCATCACACTTTCTGTGACGTCATCACCCGTCTGTGACATCATTGCCCTGTGTGTGACATCACCGCTCTATGACATCATCACCCTATCCCTTATGTCATCGCCCTGTCCATGACATCATCACCCTGTCTGTGACGTCATCACTACGTCTGTGACATCATCCCCACCCCTGTGACTCCATCACCCTCCCTGTGACATCACCGCCCCACCCATGATGTCACGGCCACCCTTGTGACATCATCCCCCCTTGTGACATCACAGGGAGGCCCCGCCCCCTCGCAGCCGCCCAGCGCCGCCGAGGAGGAGGAGGGGGGAGGAGGGGAACCCCGGAGAGGGCCCAGCCCGTGAGTGGAACTGGGAGGGACTGGGATGGACTGGGAGGGACTGGGGGGGACTGGGGGGGGACTGGGAGGGACTGGGAGGGACTGGGATGGACTGGGATGGACTGGGGGGGACTGGGAGGGACTGGGAGGGACTGGGAGGGACTGGGGGGAACTGGGAGGGACTGGGATGGACTGGGAGGGACTGGGAGGGACTGGGAGGGATTGGGATGGACTGGGGGGGACTGGGAGGGACTGGGGGGGGACTGGGGGGGACTGGGCCATACTGGTCCATACTGGTTTATACCGGTCTCTACTGGTCTGTACCCCTCTATACCGGTTCATACTGGTCTGTACTGGTTTGTACCGGTCCATACTGGTTTATACTGGTCAGGGGACCATGCATCGCATGCACGCGTGTACTGGTTTATACCAGTCTGTACTGGTCCATACTGGTTTGTACTGGTCTGTAACAGTCCATACTGGTTTATACTGGTTTATACTGGTTGGGGTAACATCCGTCGCATGCACACTGCCATTGGGGGGTTGGTCACTGGGGTCTGTGCTGGTCTGTACTGGTTTATACTGGTCCACAGCAGTTTATACTGGTCCGTACCGGTCTGTACCGGTCCGTACCAGTCCATACTGGTTTATACTGGTCCGTACTGGTCAGGGGGAACGTGCGGCGCATGCACGCGGCCGAGCGCCTCAACGCCGCCATCTTGGCGCACTCGGGGGGGGCGGGGCTGGTGCTGCTGGACCTGCCCCCCCCTCCCCCACCCCGCCCGCACCGGCCCCGCGAGAACTGGATCCGAAATTTGGGGGGAAAAGGGGGGATTTTGGGAAAAATGGGGGAAAATGGGAATGGGGAACACGGGCCATGGGGAAATGTATCAGAAATGGGGGGGAAACGGGGATTTGGGGAAAAATGGGGGAAAAATGGGAGGAAAAATGGGGGAAAAGCCCGGGGAAAAGTGGGGGGAAAAATGGGGGGAAATGGGGAAAAATGGGGAAAATTGGGGGAAATCGGGGAAAAAAACAGGGAAAAGAAGGGGAAAATGGGAATGGGGAACCCGGGCCATGGGGAAATGTATCCGGATTTGGGGGGAAAACCTGGGATTTTGGGAAAAATGGGAGAAAAATGGGGGAAAATCCAGGGGAAAAGTGGGGCAGGGAAATGGGGAAAAATGGGGAAAATGGGGGAAAAAAACAGGAAAAAAACAGGGGAAAAATGGGGAAAATGGGAATGGGGAACCTGGCCCCTGGAGAACTGTATCCAAAAGGGGGGGGGGGGGGGAATGGGGATTTTGGGAAAAAATGGGGAAAATTTGGGGAAAATGGGGAAAAAAAACAGGGGAAAAGTGGGGGGAAAACCCGGAAAATGGGGGAAAACCCTGGGAAAATTCAGGGAAAAACCAGGGAAAAACCAGGAAAAATGAGAAATGAGGGAAACTGGGAGGAATGGGGGAACTGGGAGGGCACTGGGAGTTACTGGGATTTTATTGGGGGTTACTGGGAGGGCAGTGGGTGTAACTGGGAGGTTACTGGTTTATACTGGTTTGTACTGGTGAGCCCTTGACCCCAGCCCAGACCTGGAGTTCCTGGAGGTGCTGACCGAGGGCCTGGGGCCGGTGCTGCTCGTCAGGGACGGGGACGGCGACGGAGACCAGTGCTCCCAGTATGGAACTGGGAATGGGGAGACTGGGGAGCCCTGAGAGCCCAGTGCTCCCAGTGCTCCCAGTATGGAACTGGAAATGGGGATGGGGAGCCCTGAGAGCCCAGTGCTCCCAGTATGGAACTGGGAATGGGGACACTGGGGAGCCCTGAGAGCCCAGTGCTCCCAGTATGGAACTGGGAATGGGGACACTGGGGAGCCCTGAGAGCCCAGTGCTCCCAGTATGGAACTGGGAATGGGGACACTGGGGAGCCCTGAGAGCCCAGTGCTCCCAGTATGGAACTGGGAATGGGGAGCCCTCAGAGCCCAGTGCTCCCAGTGCTCCCAGTATGGAACTGGGAACTGGGAATTGGGACCAGTGCTCCCAGTATGGAACTGGGAATGGGGATGGGGAGCCCTGAGAGCCCAGTGCTCCCAGTGCTCCCAGTATGGAACTGGGAACTGGGACCAGAGCTCCCAGTATGGAACTGGGAATGGGGATGGGGAGCCCTGAGAGCCCAGTGCTCCCAGTATGGAACTGGGAATGGGGACACTGGGGAGCCCAGTGCTCCCAGTATGGAACTGGGAACTGGGACCAGTGCTCCCAGTATGGGACTGGGAATGGCGATGGGGAGCCCTGAGAGCCCAGTGCTCCCAGTATAGAACTGGAAATGGGCCCAGTGTTCCCAGTATGGAACTGGAAATGGGCCCAGTGCTCCCAGTATGGAACTGGGAATGGGGACACTGGGGAGCCCTGAGAGCCCAGTGCTCCCAGTATGGAACTGGGAATGGCGATGGGGAGCCCAGTGCTCCCAGTATGGAACTGGGAATGGCGATGGGGAGCCCAGTGCTCCCAGTGCTCCCAGTATGGAACTGGGAACTGGGACCAGTGCTCCCAGTATGGAACTGGGAATGGGGACACTGGGGAGCCCTGAGAGCCCAGCACAGCCCAGTGCTCCCAGTATGGAACTGGAAATGGGGAGCCCTGAGAGCCCAGTGCTCCCAGTATGGAACTGGGAATGGGCCCAGTGCTCCCAGTATGGAACTGAGAACTGGGACCAGTGCTCCCAGTATGGAACTGGGAATGTGCCCAGTGCAGCCCAGTGCTCCCAGTATGGCCCCTGTTCCCTCCCAGTTCACTCCCAGTGCTCCCAGTCTGGTCCCAGTGCCCTCACAGTGCACTCCCAGTTCCCTCCCAGTGCCCTCCCAGTGCTCCCAGTTCACTCCCAGTGCTCCAGTCTGGCCCCAGCCTTTGCTGGTTTTTGCACTTTGATTTCACCAAAGATCCTCAATAAAATGACCCCCAAAATGGAATTTTTTGGGGAAAAGGAGCCGGAAGTTGCAGTTCTCGACCATGGGAGGGAATTCCAGAAAATCGGGAATTTCTGGGATTTTGGGGATTTTTGGCAACTGGGGCTGGATCCAAAACGGAAAATCCCAAAATGGAAATGGGGAAAAAATGGGGGGAAATGGGAGAAAAAAGGAGAAAAATATGGGGAAAATAAAGGAAAAATATGGGGGAAAATAGAGGAGAAATAAGAGAAAAATAGGGGAAAAGAGGGGGGAAATGGGGGGGAAAGGGGGGGGAAATAGGAGAAAAATACAGGAAAAATAGGGGGGGGAAATAAGGGAAAAATAAAGGAAAAATAGGAGAAAACCAGGGAAAAATAGAGGGAAAATAGGAGGAATATAGGAGAAAAGTGGAGGAAATGGAGAAAAGTGGAGGAAATGGAGAAAAGAAGGGAATGGAAAACGAGGAAATGGGAAAAATAGGGAGGAAACACAATAAAAAATGAGTTTTTTAATTTCTTGGGTTTGGGGGGTTTGTGGGGATTTTGGGGATCCCTGAGGGGGTTCGGGGGATTTTTGGGGTTCTCTGAAGGAATTTTGGGACCCCAGTAGATTTTGGGGATCCCTGAGGGGATTTGGGGGATCCCTGAGGGGATTTTGGGGCTCTTGGAGGGGATTTTGGGGAATCTTGAAGGGATTTTGGGGATCCCTGAGGTGATTTTTGAGGCCTTCTGGGGAGATTTTGGGATCCCTGAGGGGACCCCTTTTCCTGAGGGAAAACCCGCACCTTTTTCAGGAAAAAACCCCTTCCTGAGGCAAATACCCCTTTTCCTGAGGAAAACCCCCCTTGTGTGAGGAAAAAAAAAAAATCAAAACCTTTTTGATAAAAATCCCTTTTTTTGTTTTTTTTTTTTTTTCCTGAGGTAACATTGCCCCCACATCGCTGCCGGGTTCTAGAGCCGCCCTCACAATCCCGGGTTCCAGAGCCGCCCTCACGGCCCTGGGTTCAGGAGCGGCCCCGTCCCCGTCCTTGTGGTGCCGGGTCCTAGAGCCGCCCTCACGGCCTCGGGTTCTAGAGCCAGGGCCCCGCGGTGCCGGGTTCTAGAGCCAGGGCCCCGCGGTGCCGGGTTCTAGAGCCGCCCTTGTGGCTTCGGGTTCTAGAGCCAGGCCCCCGCGATGCCGGGTTCTAGAGCCGCCCTCACAGTCCGGTGTTCTAGAGCCGCCCTTGTGGCTTCGGGTTCTAGAGCCAGGCCCCCCCCCCCCCCCCCCCCCCCCCCCCCCCCCCCCCCCCGTGCCGGGTTCTAGAGCCGCCCTCGCGGGGCCCTGGTTCTAGAGCAGCCCTCACGGGGCCCTGGTTGTAGACCCAGCATGGAGACCTCCGGGTTCTAGAGCCGCCCTCACGGGCCCCTGGTTGTAGAGCCGGTATGGAGATCCCCGGGTTCTAGAGCCAGCCCGCCCGGCCCCGCCGTGCCGTGCCGGGGGGCTCTAAACCCCCGTGGTGCCGGGTTTAGACCCCGCCGGCCCAGCCCATCTCGTCGGCCAGCTCCTCCTCGGGCGGCGGCCGCAGCGGTTCCTCGTCGCTGTAGACGGCGGGCGTGGGCGCGGGCGGGCCGCGGCGCCGGGTCAGCAGATCGGCGGCCGCGCTCTCCATCTCGTCCATGGTCATGTCGCACGCGTCCGCGATCTCCCGCTTGGCCACCGCCACGAACTTGGGGTCGCGGGCGAACAGCCCCAGCCCCTCTGAGATCAGCACCTGGGTTATGGGGGTGAGGAGGAGGCGTTTGGGGCGTGCCCGTGTCCTCCGTGTCCCTCACGGCCTCCCCCAGGCTGCCGGCTGAGCCATGTCACCCCAAGTCCTCCCCATGTCCCCCCACTAATGGCCTGCACCAGGCTGTTGGCTGACCCCTGTCACTCCATGTCCCCCCCATGTCCTCCCATGTCCCCTCCATGTCCCCCCACTCCATGTGCCCCCCCAGGCTGTCAGCCAAGCAATGTCACCCCATGTCCCCCCATGTCCCCCCACTCACGGCCTCCACCAGGCTGTGGCTGTCCCCCCATGTCCCCCCATGTCCCCCCGTGTCCCCCACTCACAGCCTCCCCCAGGCTGTGGCTGTCCCCCCATGTCCCCCCACTCACGGCCTCCACCAGGCTGTGGCTGTCCCCCCATGTCCCCCCGTGTCCCCCACTCACGGCCTCCCCCAGGCTGTGGCTGTCCCCCCATGTCCCCCCGTGTCCCCCCGTGTCCCCCACTCACGGCCTCCACCAGGCTGTCGGCCGATCCCCGTGCCAGGGCCTCGTGGGGCCCGCAGGCTCGCAGCCGGAGCGGCGCCGGGGGGTACCAGCGGTTCAGGGGGGGGAGGCTGCCGCCCGCCCCCGCCCCAGGAGCCCCCTCCACCAGGATCAGCGGCGCGTACAGGACGTGCCCGCGGGCCGGGGCCGCCCAGGCCTGCGAGGAGCCCCCCAGCCGCCAGGTCTCGGAGCTGCCGTAGCCCTGGGGGCGGCAGGGGGGGTCAGTGAGGGGGTGACACTGTCAGGGTGTCCCCTCCCTCGTGTCCGTCTGTCCCACCTGCAGCCGTACCTGCGGGCGGGCGGGGCCCGGTGGACCCGAGGGGTTGTAAGTGCCCGGGATGGGCTCGTCCTCGCAGCTACCCTGGCGCCGCAGGCACTGGATGGTGAAGGAGGGTTTCCGGCCTGGGGGGCGGCAGGTGGGGTCAGCCCCCGGCCAGGGACCCTCTGGGGCACCAGGCAGGGTCACCCACCCTGGCCAGGGACCCTCCGGATACCGGGCACGGTCACCCCCTCAGCCAGGGACCCTCTGGGATACCGGGCACGGTCACCCAGCCTGGCCAGGGACCCTCTGGAGTACTGGGGGGCACCGGGCAGGGTCAGTCCCTGGCCAAGGACCCTCAGGGGCACCAGGCAGGGTCACTTCCCCCAGCCAGGGACCCTCTGGGAAACCAGGCAGGGTCACCCACCCTGGCCAGGGACCCTCTGGGATACTGGGGGGGCACTGGGAAGGGTCAGCCCCTGGCCAGGGACCCTCTGGGAAACCAGGCAGGGTCACCCACCCTGGCCAGGGACCCTCCGGACACTGGGCAGGGTCACCCCCCTCATCCAGGGACCCTCCGGGCACCGGGCAGGGTCACCCCCTCAGCCAGGGACCCTCAGGGGCACCTGCGGGCATGGGGAGGGGTCTCCCCCACCGATCAGGGACCCTCCCTGGGCCCCTGCGGACACCCCCCTCCCCATCGGGGTCATCTCCCCCGCCATCAGCCTCAGGGACCTCCCGGGGCACCGTCCCGGATCACGGAGGGTCTCACTGGAGCCCCCGGCCCCTCCTTTGCCGTACCCGCGGGGGTGGGGGGCAGCAGCCGGCGCCGTTTCAGTTGCTGCCCCTCTCGAGCGCCGCTGCCAAGGGCGAAATGCCGGGGGGGCAACGGCAGCGACCCCCCCGGGGCAGCTCCGCCGCCCAGCGCAGGGGTCCCGGTGCCCTGGATGGGGGGGGGAACAAGGAGGGGTCAATCGGGGCTGGGAACATCCCCTGGGACACCCCCGAGCGGGGTCAGGGGGTGACAGGATCGACCCCTCCCCAGTTACAGAGAACCCCCCCCTCTCCTTTCGGGGGTCCTGGCACGGGGACACCCTCAGGGCTGACAGACCCCCTCCCCAATTACAGAGAACCCCCCTCTCCTTTTGGGGGTCCTGGCATGGGGACAGGGCTGACGGGACCCCCTCCCCAATTACAGAGAACCCCCTCTCCTTTTGGGGGTCCTGGCATGGGGACAGGGCTGACGGACCCCCTCTCCAGCTGCAGGGACCCCTCCAGAGGGGGATTCTCCCCCCGGGGGGGGGTCTCGGTACCTGTCCCCCACCCAGCGCCGCCGGGCCGGTGCCGAGCTCTCCAGCTCCTCGTCGTGGCTGATGTCCCCAGTGTCCCCTCCCGGCTCCTCGGCGTCCTCGGCCGGGGGGCTTCCTCCTCCTGGTCCCCCCCATCGGAGCGCCGCCTGCGCACAGAGCCGTGAGCACCCCCGGCCCATTCCAGGGAACCCCCTCTGGGTTTGGGGGTGTCCCCCAGCCCCCCGTACCTGCCCCCGTGGGAGGGGGGCGCGGGGTCCTCCCGTTCGGTGGGCGCGGGGCTGGGGGCGGGGGGCGGCTCCGAGAGCAGGGGGGAGCCGGCCTGGAGCCGTAGAGCGTCTCAGGGGCCTGCGGAGAGAGGCGGGGTCGGTGGGCGTGGCCTGGGACAGGTGTGGACATTCGGTGTAGATTTGGGACAGATCTGGGCGTGGCCTGGGACAGGTGTGGCCATTCGGTGGACAGGTGTGGCTGGTGGGCGTGGCCTGGGACAGGTGTGGCCATTTGGTGGACAGGTGTGGCTGGTGGGCATGGCCTGGGACAGGTGAGGCCGGTGGGCATGGCCAGGGGAAAGGGTGTGGTGGGTGGGCGTGGCCAAGGGAAAGGTGTGACTGTGGGCGTGGCTGGTGGGTGTGGCCATGGGACAGTTGTAGCCATTCCCTGTGGCTGTGGGCATGGCCAGGGTGGGACAGGTGATGCCAGTGGGCGTGGCCGGTGGGCGCATTTGTGGGCGTGGCTCACTGCGTAGGTGAGCGGCTCCTCCTCAGGTGCGTCCCCGCCCTCGTCCCCCTCCAGGTCACTCAGTGCCCGGCGCATCTCAGGGCCCAGCGCCTGCAGCGTCTGCAGCCCGGCCTGGGGGGACACAGCAGGGTCACCTGGTGACACCTGGTGACACCTGGTGACCCCCCCCCCCCAGCCCCACCTGGGGGGCGTGTCGCACCTGCAGCGCACACTCGTTGCTGGGGCCGGCGTTGGCACCCAGCATCCCCCGCTCCTTCCGCCGCCGGAACTTGCGGAAATAGTCCTGGATCAGGAAGGTGGCGTAGAACTTGCCCACGGTGACCTCCTCCTCTGGGGGACACACACGGGGGGTCAGGGGACAGCTAGGGGGCTCGGAGGGGACAGGGCAGGGGACACCCCAGAACCACCAGACACACCCAGGCCTCCCAGACCCCCCCCCCAGTATCCCCCAGAACCTCCCAAAACCCCCCAGACCCCTCCAGATCCCCCCCAGAATCCTCCAGAGCCCTCAGAACCACCAGACCCCCCGAGAACCCCCCAGCCCCCCCATAACCCCCCAGACACCCCAGTATCCCCCAGAACCCCTCAAAACCCCCCAGACCCCCCCCCAGACCCTCACACACCCTCGGGTGGGGGGATGACCTCGTCCAGCAGCTTCGGCTTCGTCCTCTTCCAGATCTTCTTCACCACAGCCCGGAGCTCCTTGTTGGCCACATCCAGGTTCCCTAGAGGGACAGGGGGGACACACAGCCATGATTGTCACTTTGTCACCCCCTGCTGTCCCCCTGTCCCCTCCCAGCTCCCCACCTTCCGTCTTGATCTTGAGGGAGGTGCGGACCAGGGCGAAGAGCGTGGCGTTGAAGGTGACGGTGCCGTCCGAGTTGAGGGGCATGTTCATGGCCACCAGGCGCTGGGCAGGGGACAAGAGAGGGGTGAATCAGGGTGGGTCCCCCCCCAGGGACACCCCAAATCCCCCCAGGAACCCCCCCAAATGTAGGGGGATGCAGTATGGGTAAAGGAAGGCGGTATAGAATGTAGTCCTGTCCCCTAAAGAGTTGCAGCTGAACCAATTACTAAAGATTAGGAGCAGGCCTGATGTTGACAGGCCACACCTGTAGCCAATCAGAAGAGTGTTATTAAAGAGTGGATTGGTCGGGACTGGAGCCAGTTGGCTGCTGTGAGGATGAGGAAGAGTCAGTGCCTGGAGGGGCTGCCTACGAGAAACATCAAGGAGGTACGAAACTCTGGCAATATGGAACCCTTGCAATGTAATGACAATAGAACCTTTGTAATATAATGACAACAATGGGTGATCCCGACGTGATTCGGGAAAAAGACAATGGTGACCCCAACGTGATTTGGGAAAAAGGATTTGATTATATGACCCTGTGGACTTGGGACTAAACTACATGACCCCGTGGAATCGGGGAAAAGGACTTGAATACTAAACTATTGGTAAAATATATCAATTGCAGCTATAAAATTGCAACTAAAACCTACAGCCAATCAGAAGAGTGTTATAAAAGAGTGGATTGGTGGGAACTGGAGCCAGTTGGCTGCTGTGAGGATGAGGAAGAGTCAGTGCCTGGAGGGGCTGCCTACGAGAAACATCAAGGAGGTACGAAACTCTGGCAATATGGAACTCTTGCAATATAATGACAATAGAACTGTTGCAACATAATGAGAACGATTGGTGATCCCGACGTGATTTGGGAAAAAGACGAATGGTGACCCTGACGTGATTTGGGAAAAAGGATTTGACTATATGACCCTGTGGATTCAGGAAAAAGGATTTGACTGTATGACCCCGTGGATTCAGGATGACCCCATGGATTCAGGGAAACAGGACTCAACTATATGACCCCGTGGATTTGGGGAAAAAGGACTTGAATCCTAAACTATTGGCAAAATATATAAATTGCAGCTATTAATGTTTGTTAAATATGAGTATAAAAGATTTTGAAGATAAGTACTTTGTAAACTGAGAAAAGCTGCAAAACACTCAGAAATATATATACATTCGTACTGTAATATGTTGTCTGAACATCTGTATAACTATTGGCTCCGAATGAAATATATGAACATGTCATAATGTTAATTTATTTGAATAAGTACTTCTAGAATTGCTGCAACTCTGTAATTAAAAGAAAAAGGGGGAATTGACAGCACCCAAACCTTGCAGGCCACACGGTGCGGGCAGAGCTTCCCAAATCCCAGCGGGGGCTGGATCCGGCGCAGCAGCGTCACCACGTCCAGGTGCTTGATGCGGCCCCTGGGGAGGGGGCACAGGAGGTCACAGGTGACCAGGACACCTGGCCCCACCCAGCTGGGGACAAGGGGACAGTCACACACTTGGCTGCGGGGTCATACTCGGACCACACGCGCTTGAACTCATCCAGGTGGTGCGGGCCCAGGATGGACCAGTCGCGTGTCAGGTAATCAAAGTTGTCCATGATGACAGCCACGAACAGGTTGATGATCTGGGGAGGGGGGGGTCCAGGGGGGGTCAGGATGCCCACGGGGGTCCTGGGGGGCGTGGGGCAGTGCTGGGGCAGTGCTGGGGCAGTGGGGCAGGGCCCCGTGGCTCACCAGGAAGGCGCAGAGCATGAAGAAGCTGATGAAGTAGGCGATGGCGAAGTTGCTGCCGCAGGTGAACTCCTCGCCGGGGCCCGCGTCCGACTCGGGGTCGCAGCGCTTGCCCGGCAGGCTGGCCAGCATGATCTCCTGCCAGGCCTCACCTGTGGCACACCTGAACCCCACAGGGCACACCTGTACCCCTGTGACACACCTGTACCCCTGTGACACACCTGTACCCCTGTGGCACACCTGTACCTGTGACACACCTGTACCAACCCAGCAGGCTGGCCAGCGTGATCTCCTGCCACGCCTCCCCCGGGGCACACCTGTACCCCCTGGCACACCTGTACCCCCACAGGACACACCTGTACCCCCATGGCACACCTACACCCCACGGGACACACCCAGTCTCCCCAGACCCCTCCCAGAGCCCCCAGACTCCCCCAGACCCCCCCATGTCCCCTCCCCACCTGAAGAGCAGCAGCACGGCCTGCGGGAAGGTCTGGAAGTTGTTGTTGCGGTTGATCTGGGTCCCGTCCTGCAGCGCCACCTTCCCGAAGGTCTGGGGGGGACACAGGGGGCTGGGGGCTCACAGGAGACCCCTCCCCACACCCCTCACCTGTCCCCACACCCCTCACCTGTCCCCAGACCCCTCACCTGTCCCAGGTCCCTCACCTGCATCCCGATGACGGCGTAGATGAAGAAGATCATGGCAATGAGCAGAGCGACGTAGGGCAGGGCCTGGGGGCACAGCGGGGGTCAGGGGGGGCTGGGGGTGTCCCCTCTGTGTCCCCCCTCACCTGTGTCCCCCGGCAGGTGCCCCCCGTCCCACCTGGAAGGATTTGACGAAGGTCCAGAGCAGGGTGCGGATGCCCTCGCCCTTGGAGAGCAGCTTGACCAGGCGCATGACGCGGAAGAGGCGGAAGAAGGTGATGGAGATGCGGGAGGAGTCCTCGGAGCTCTGTGGGGAGAGGGGGTCAGGGGAACCCCAAAAATCCCTGAACAGCCCTCCCAAAAAAGCCCCCAGGTGGGGACAGGTCCCTGTACCTCACCAACGTGGCCCCCGTTCTGTGAGAGGCAGGTGGGACCATGGAGATGATGGAGGTGATGGAGATGGAGATGATGGAGTGAAAATTATGGAGATGATGGAGCGGAAATGATGGAGATGATGGAAATGACGGAGATGATGGAGATGATGGAGATGATGGAGATGATGGAGATGATGGAGATGATGGAGCAGAGATGATGGAGATGATGGAGATGATCAAGATGAAAATGATGGAGATGATGGAGATGTTGGAGTGGAAATTATGGAGATTGAAATGATGAAGATAATGGAAATTGTGGAGATGGAAATGACAGAGATGATGGAGACAGACAGACGGACATGAGAACATGGACCAGGAGGAGACCCAGACATCCAGAACCACCCCAAAACGCCAACCTGCCCTGAACCAGGAGGGACAAGGAGGGCGACTCACGTTGACCTCGGTGACGGCGATGTCCACCACGCTGCCCACCACGATGAGGGCATCAAAGGTGTTCCAGGCGTCGCAGAAGTAATGCTGGGGTGGGGTGGGAGGTGGTGAGGACCCCCTGTCCGTGACCCCCCATTGTGTCACCCCCTGTGCCACCCCCGTGGCGTACCCGGGGTTTGAAGGCGATGATCTTGAGCACCATCTCCACGGTGAAGAGCCCCGTGAACACCATGTTGAGCAGGTCCATCACGTAGTTGAAGGGCTTGGACTGCTCGTAGTGCTGTGAGGGGACACACACGGGGGTCTGGCACTGTCCCCTCCATGTCCCCTCCCTGTCCCCCCAGGTGTCCCCCCCTCACCTGCACGGCCAGGGCGATGGTGTTGAGGAGGATGAGGACAAACATGATGTACTCGAAGGCCGTGGAGTTGACCATGGCCCACACGCGGTACTGGGTGCGGTTCTTGGGGATGTAACGGCGCAGGGGCTGCGCCTTCAGAGCGTACTCCACGCACTGGCGCTGAGGGGACAGCGTGGGGACAGTGAGGGACAGCGTGGGGACAGTGAGGGACAGCATGGGGACAGTGTGGGGACAGTATGGGGACAGTGAGGGGACACGGCCACCTCACTGCCATCCCACCCACTGCCACTCCACGCACCGGCGCTGAGGGGAGAACGTGGGGACAGTGAGGGACAGTGTGGGGACAGTGAGGGGACACGGCCACCTCATTGCCATCACACTGCCACCCCATGGACTGATGCTGGGGGACAATGTAGGGACAGTGTGGGACAGTGTGGGGACAGCGTGGGGACAGCATGGGGACAGCATGGGGACACAGCCACCCCACTGCCATCCCATGCACTGACTCTGGGGGGGACAGGGAACAGTGTGGAGACACTGCAGGGCCATGGGGACATCACAGAGCCAAGGGAACACAGCAGGGTCATGGGGACACTGCAGAGCCAAGGGGACATGACAGGGTCATGGAGACAAGGGGACACCACAGGGCCATGGGGACATCACAGAGCCATGGGGACACCAGAGAGCCATGGGGACACTGCAAGGCCATGGGGACAGTGCAGGGCCATGGGGACACAGCAGGGCCATGGGGACACTGCAGGGCCATGGGGACACTGCAGGGACGTGGCCAGCGTGTCCCCAGACCTGGTTCTTGTCCAGCTCGCAGTTGCGGTACTCGCTCTCGCCCTGCGCGCGGAAGGTGATGATGACGAAGCCCACGAAGATGTTCATCATGAAGAAGGCGATGACGATGATGTAGACGATGAAGAAGATGGAGATCTCCACCCGGTAGTTGTAGATGGGCCCCTGGTTCTCGGCGTTGGCGTCGATGGCCTTGTACAGCAGCCTGGGGACAGGGCGGGGGGGACACACGGTGCTGGGGGTGTCCCCAAGGGGGTGGCAGTGTCCCCCTGCCCACCCACGCCCGGCGACTCACGCGGGCCACCCCTCGAAGGTGGACACGGTGAACAGGGCCATCATCCCCGCCAGGACGTTGTCGAAGTTGAAGTCGCTGTTGAGCCAGAGGCGCTCCCGGACCGAGGGGTGGGACACGTCCCCGTCCTTGTACACCAGGAATGTCCCCCTGGGGCGGGGACGTGGGGACAGTGAGGGTGAGACACTGCCACCACCGAGGGGTGGGACACGTCCCCGTTCTTGTACACCAGGAATGTCCCCCTGGGGTGGGGACATGGGGACAGTGAGGGTGAGACACTGCCACCACTGAGGGGTGGGACAGGTCCCCCTGGGATGGGGACATGGGGACAGCGAGGGTGAGACACTGCCACCACCGAGGGGTGGGACACGTCCCCGTTCTTGTACACCAGGAATGTCCCCCTGGGGTGGGGACACGGGGACAGTGGACATGGACACTGCCACCACCGAGGGGTGGGACACGTCCCCGTTCTTGTACACCAGGAATGTGACACCCCCTGGACACTGCCACCACTGAGGTGCGGGGTCGTTTTTGGGGTGCAGGGTCATTTTTGGGGTGCGGGGTCGTTTTTGGGGTGTGGGGTCATTTTTGGGGTGCGGGTTTGTTTTTGGGGTGAGGGGTGGTTTTGGGTTGTGGGGTCGTTTTTGGGGTGTGGGGTCATTTTTGGGGTGTGGGGTCGTTTTTGTGGTGCAGGGTCATTTTTGGGGTGCAGGGCTCAGTTTGGGGTCTGGGGCCGTTTTTGGGGTGCGGGGTCGTTTTTGTGGTATGGGGCCATTTTTGGGGTGCGGGGTGGTTTTGGGGTGACGCTCACTTGCACTCTCCTGGCGTGTGCTTGGCCTCGTCGGTGCAGCTGTAGAATTTGCCCTGGGGGGATCGGGGGGGTCCCTCAGCCCCTGGCAGGGTTGGGGACCCCTCAGAGGGGTTGGGGACCCCTGGGGGGGTTTGGGGACACCTTGGGGGGTTTGGGGACCCCTCAGAGGGGTTGGGGACCCCTGGGGGGGTTTGGGGACCCCTCAGAGGGGTTGGGGACCCCTGGGGGGGTTTGGGGACACCTTGGGGGGTTTGGGGACCCCTCGGGGGGGGGGTTTGGGGACAGCGGGGTCACCTTGAAGAGCTGCACCCCGATGCAGGCGAACATGAACTGCAGCAGGGTGGTGACGATCATGATGTTGCCGATGGTGCGGATGGCCACGAACACGCACTGCACCACGTGCTGGGGACAGCGACGGGGACAGCAGGGTCACCAGGGCAGGGGGACGGGGTCACCAGGGCAGGGGGACAGGGACAGCAGTGTCACCAGGGCATGGGGATGGGGACAGGGACACCAGGGCAGGGGGACGGGGACAGTGTCACCAGGGCATGGGGACAGGGACAGCAGCGTCACCAGGGCAGGGGGACGGGGTCACCAGGGCATGGACAGGGACAGGGTCACCAGGGCATGGGGATGGGGACAGGGACACCAGGGCATGGGGACAGGGACAGTGTCACCAGGGCATGGGGACAGGGACAGCAGTGTCACCAGGGCAGGGGGACAGGGACAGGGTCACCAGGGCATGGGGACGGGGACAGGGACAACAGGGCATGGGGACAGGGACAGGGACAGGGACACCAGGGCATGGGGACAGGGACAGCAGTGTCACCAGGGCAGGGGGACAGGGACAGGGTCACCAGGGCATGGGGACGGGGACAGGGACACCAGGGCATGGGGACAGGGACAGTGTCACCAGGGCATGGGGATGGGGACAGGGGTGACACTGGGGCATTGTCATGGACAGGGGTGTCACCAGGGCATGGGGACAGGGACAGTTCCCAGTCCCTCCCAGTGCCTCCAGCACTTCCAGGGTCCCCAATACCCCCAGTTCCCCCCAGTTCCCCCCAGTGACTCCCAGTCCATCCCAGTGCTCCCAGTGCTTCAAGTTCCTCCCAGTCCCTCCCAGTTCCCCCAGTTCCCACCTTGAGCCCCTTGGCCCGGTTTATGGCTCTCAGGGGCCGCAGCACCCGCAGGACCCTCAGGATCTTCACCACCGAGATGGCGCTGGAGCTGCCGGGGGCAAAACCAGTGCTCCCAGTAAGGCACCAGTAACACACCAGTAACCACCACAGTGCTCCCAGTAACCCCCCCAGTGCTCCCAGTAAGGCACCAGTAACACACCGGTAACCGCCCCAGTGCTCCCAGTAACACACCAGTGCTCCCAGTAACACCAGTAACACACCAGTAACCCCCCCAGTGCTCCCAGTAACCGCCCAGTGCTCCCAGTAAGGCACCAGTGCTCCCAGTAATGCCCCCACTAATACACCAGTGCTCCCAGTAACCCCACCAGTAACACCCCAGTGCTCCCAGTAACACCCCCAGTGCTCCCAGTAACGCTGCCAGTGCTCCCAGTGAGGTTCCTTGTACCCTCCCAGTGCTCCCAGTATTGAGCCTGGCCCCTCCCAGCTGCTCCCAGTGCTCCCAGTGTTCCCAGTTGCCCCGAGAGCTGCTCCCAGTTGCTCCCAGTGAGGTTCCTTATACGCTCCCAGTGCTCCCCGTTGCACCCAGCAGCTCTCCCAGTTGCTCCCAGTGCCCCCAGTGCCGATCCTGGCCCCTCCCAGTTGCTCCCAGTGCTCCCAGTGAGGTTCCTTGTACACTCCCAGTGCCCCCAGTGCTGATCCTGGCCCCTCCCAGTTGCTCCCAGTGCTCCCAGTTTCCCCAGTTTCTCACTGCATGCCGAAGGAGATGAGGGAGACGCCGACCACCAGCACGTCCAGGAGGTTGAACCAGTTCCGGAGGAAGGAGCCCTTGTGCAGGAACCCCCCGAACACCGTCATCTGTGGGGCACCCCAAAATCCTGGGAACTCACCCCAAAATCCTGGGAACCCCCCAAACACCGTCATCTGTGGGGGCACCCCAAAAATCCTGGGAACTCACCCCAAAATCCTGGGAACCCCCCGAACACCGTCATCTGTGGGGCACCCCAAAATCCATGGGAACCCCAAAACCCTGGGAACCCCAAAAACCCCGGGAACCCACCCCAAAATCCCAGGGACACCCCAAAAAACATGGAAACTCACCCCAAAAATCCATGGGAACCCCAAAAACCCCAGGAACCTCCCAAACACCGTCATCTGTGGGGGCACCCCAAAAACCCCGGGAACCAATCCCCAAAAACCATGGGAACCCCAAAAAATCCCCAGGAACCCCCAAAACCCATGGGAACCCCCTCCCAAAACCTTGGGAACCCCAAAAAAAGCCCAGGAACCCATTCCCAAAACCGGGGAACCCTCAAACACGGGGAGCCCCCCTCAAACCCCCCAAGAACCCCCTCCCCAAACCCCAAGGAACCCCAAGACCGTGGGGACCCCCCCAAACCTTGAGCAGGATCTCCACGGTGAAGATGGAGGTGAAGGCGTAATCGAAGTACCCCAAAATCTGAGGGGGGGGGGAGCGAGGGTGGGGAGGGGGCAACGGGGGGACCCCAACCCCTCTGAAACCCTCCCTGACACCCCCAAACTCCTGAACCCCCCCAAACCCCCCCAAAACCCCCCTGACACCCCCAAACTCCTGAACCCCCCCTGACACCCCCAAACTCCTGAACCCCCCCAAACCCCCCCAAACCCCCCCTGACACCCCCAAACCCCCCCTGACACCCCCAAACTCCTGAACCCTCCCTCGGGGTGACCCCAAACCCCCCTGACACCCCCAAAATCCTGAACCCCCCCAAACACCCCCAAACCCCCCCTGACTCCCCCAAACTCCTGAACCCCCCCCCAAACCCCCCTGACCCCTCTGGGGGTGGATTGGGGTGGGGAGGGGGCAACGGGGGGACCCCAAAGCCCTCTGAACACCCCCAGTGCTCCCAGTAACACCAGTAACACACCAGTAACACACCAGTAACACACCAGTAACATCCCAGTGCTCCCAAGTAGCACCAGTAACACACCAGTAACACACCAGTAACACACCAGTAACATCCCAGTGCTCCCAGTAACATCCCAGTACTCCCAGTAACACACCAGTAACATCCCAGTGCTCCCAGTAACACCAGTAACACACCAGTAACACACCAGTAACACACCAGTAACACCCCCAGTGCTCCCAGTAACACCAGTAACACACCAGTAACACACCAGTAACATCCCAGTGCTCCCAGTAACACCAGTAACACACCAGTAACACACCAGTAACATCCCAGTGCTCCCAGTAACACACCAGTGCTCCCAGTAACACCCCCAGTGCTCCCAGTAACACACCAGTAACACACCAGTAACACACCAGTAACATCCCAGTGCTCCCAGTAACATCCCAGTACTCCCAGTAACACACCAGTAACACACCAGTTACACACCAAGTGCTCCCAGTAATGCCCCCAGCAGCTCTCCCAGTGCTCCCAGTATGCCCAGTTTGCCCAGTTTACCCAGTCCCTCCCAGTTTGCCCCGTTTGCCCAGTCCCTCCCAGTTGCCCCCAGCAGCGCTCCCAGTCCCTCCCAGTGCTCCCAGTTTGCCCAGTGCTCCCAGTACGTGGTTGCGGGGCGAGTGGGCGCGCACGGGGTCCTCGGCCGCCAGGGAGATGCTGCTGAGGATGATGAAGACGAGGATGAGGTTGGTGAAGATGTGGTGGTTGATGAGCGCGTGGCACTTCACCCGCAGGCTGCACGGGGAGAGACCAGTTCAGCCCAGTTCAGCCCAGTTACCCCACTGCAGCGGTCCCAGTTCATCCCAGTTCAGCCCAGTTCATCCCAGTACATCCCAGTTCATCCCAGTTCATCCCAGTTCATCCCAGTTCAGCCCAGTTCATCCCAGTACATCCTACTTTGTGTCTCCAATCCCAGTTCAGCCCAGTTCAGCCCAGTTCAGCCCAGTACATCCCACTTTGTGTCTCCAATCCCAGTTCAGCCCAGTTCAGCCCAGTTCAGCCCAGTTCAGCCCAGTACATCCCAGTTACCCCACTACAGCGCTCCCAGCTCATCCCAGTACATCCCAGTTTGTGTCTCCAATCCCAGTTCATCCCAGTTCATCCCAGTTCATCCCAGCTCATCCCAGTTACCCCACTGCAGCGCTCCCAGCTCATTCCAGTTCAGCCCAGTCCATCCCAGTTCAGCCCAGTCCATCCCAGTTCATCCCAGCTCAGCCCAGTTCATCCCAGTACAGCCCAGTTCATCCCAGCTCATCCCAGTTACCCCACTGCAGCGCTCCCAGCTCATCCCAGTACATCCCAGTTACCCCAGTTCTCACAGTTTGTGTCTCCAATCCCAGTTCATCCCAGCTCATCCCAGTTCATCCCAGTTCATCCCAGTACAGCCCAGTCCCTCCAGTGCCTCCCAGCGCTTCCAGTCCATCCCAGTTTGTGTCTCCAATCCCAGTGCTCCCAGTGCTCCCAGTGCTCCCAGTGCAGTGCTCCCAGTCCCCCCAGTTTGTATCTCCAGTCCCAGTGCTCCCAACACCAGTCCATCCCATTCCCCCCAGTCCCTCCCAGTCCCTCCCAGTCCCTCCCATTCCCCCATTCCCCCCAGTCCCCCCCAGTCCCCCCAGTCCCTCCCAGTTCCCCCAGTTCCCCCAGTTCCTCACGGGTTGGTGCTGCTCAGCACGAAGAAGGCGCTGCCCTCGGGGATCGGGGTCACCTTGGTCTTGGGGGGCTCCTCCAGGGACTCCAACCGGGCCCTGCCCAGGCTGTCCCTGTCCCCCCCTGGCTCCTCGTCACCTGTGGGGACCCCCGTGTCACCTCCCCCCCTTTGGGGACCCCCGTGTCACCTCCCCCACTTTGGGGACCCCCGTGTCACCACCAGGGACCCCCGTGTCACCTCCCCCCCTCTGGGGACCCCCGTGTCACCTCCCCCCCTTTGGGGACCCCCGTGTCACCTCCCCCACTTTGGGGACCCCCGTGTCACCACCAGGGACCCCCGTGTCACCTCCCCAGGGACCCCCGTGTCACCACCAGGGACCTCCGTGTCACATCCCCCCCTTTGGGGACCCCCGTGTCACCTCCCCAGGGACCCCCGTGTCACCACCAGGGACCCCCGTGTCACCTCCCCCCGTGTCCAGCCATTGTCACCTCCCCAGGGACCCCCGTGTCACCTCCCCCCCCCCTCCAGGGACCCCCACCCCAGGCAGTGTCACACCCCAGTGTCCCCAATGCCCTGCAGGTGACACTCACCTTCCTCTCCCTCTTCCTCCTCCTCCTCCTCTTCCTCCTCCTGCGGATCCCCCTCAACCTGGGGAGGGGGGAGGGGTGAGGGCTGTGCACCCCCCCCCCCCCCAGGACCCCCCCCCCAATCAATGTCACCCCCCCGGGACCCTCCCCCAAATCAATGTCACCCACCCTGGACCCCCCAGGCACTGTCACCCCCCAGGACCCCCCCAATCAATGTCACCCCCCCGGGACCCCCCAAATCAATGTCACCCACCCGGGACCCCCCCCCCGCAGTCACTGTCACACCCCCGGGACCCCCCCCCCCCAAATCAATGTCACCCCCCCGGGACCCCCCCCAGGACCCTCCAGGACCCCCCCCCCAATCAATGTCACCCCCCCGGGACCCTCCCCCAAATCAATGTCACCCACCCTGGACCCCCTCCCCCGCAGTCACTGTCACACCCCCAGGACCTCCCCTCAAATCAATGTCACCCCCCCGGGACCCTCCCCAATCAATGTCACCCCCCCCAGGATCCCCAAATCAATGTCACCCCCCTGGGACCCCCCCCAAATCAATGCCACCCCCCAGGACCCCCCCCAAATCAATGTCACCCCCCCCGGGACCCTCCCTCAATCAATGTCACCCCCCTGGGACCCCCCCCAAATCAATGCCACCCCCCTGGGACCCCCACCCAAATCAATGTCACCCCCCCCCCAGGATCCCCCAGGCACTGTCACCTCCCAGGACCCCCCAGGACCCCCCCCAATCAATGTCACCCCCCCGGGACCCTCCCTCAATCAATGCCACCCCCCTGGGACCCCCCCAATCAATGTCACCCCCCCCAGGACCCCCAAATCAATGTCACCCCCCCGGGACCCCCCCTCACCTTCACCGCCACCTCCTGGCTCTCTGTCCCTGTCCCCTCCTCCCCGGCCTTGTCCCTGGGTTTGGGGACAAGGGGGGGGCTCAGCCGGGGGGGCCGGGGGTCAGACCCGCCCAGGGGGTCCCGGGGGATGTGGGGACCCCTCCCTATCACCCCCAAAAGGGGTCCCAGGGTATTGGGGGGACCCCTCCCCATCACCCCCAGAAGGGGTCCCAGAAGGGGTCCCGGGGGTCCAAGGGTATGGGGGGACCCCTCCTCATCACCCCCAAAAGGGGTCCTGGGGGTCCCCACCCCCAAAAGGGGTCCCAGGGTATTGGGGGGACCCCTCCCCATCCCCCCCAAAAGGGGTCCCAGGGGTCAGACCCCCCCCCAGAAGGGGTCTCAGAGGATGTGGGGACCCCTCCCCATCCCCCCCAGAAGGGGTCCCGGGGGTCCCGCGCTCACTTTTTGTCCCCCCCCGAGTTGATGTTGTCACCATCGGCCAGGTTGTCCACGGCGATGGCCAGGAAGACGTTGAGGAGGATGTCTGGGGAGGGGGCACCAGTGCTCCCAGTATGCTCCCAGTATATCCCAGTATGCCCCCAGTATATCCCAGTATGCCCCCAGTATACCCCAGTATGCTCCCAGTATGCTCCCAGTATAGCCCAGTATCCTCCCAGTATCTCCCAGTGCTCCCAGTATATCCCAGTATCCTCCAGTATATCCCAGTATGCTCCCAGTATGCTCCCAGTATGCTCCCAGTATATCCCAGTATCCTTCCAGTATCTGCCAGTGACGTCCCAGTATCCTCCTGGTATGCCCCAGTATGCTCCCAGTATCCTCCAGTATCACCCAGTATGCTCCCAGAATCCTCCCAGTATCCTCCCAGTGCTCCCAGTCCCCACCAGTCCCTCCCAGTGTTCCCAGTACCCCCAATACTCCCAGTACTCCCAGTGCCCCCAGTCCCCACCAGTCCCTCCCAGTGCTCCCAGTGCTCCCAGTGTTCCCAGTACCCCCAATAGTCCCAGTACCCCCAGTACCCCCAGTACTCCCAGTTCCCCCCAGTCCCCCCCAGTCCCTCCCAGTGCTCCAGTGCTCCCAATGCTCCCAGTGTTCCCAGTACCCCCAATAGTCCCAGTACTCCCAGTCCCTCCCAGTCCCCCCCAGTCCCTCCCAGTGCCCCCAGTGCCCCAGCCGGGCGCGCACAGTTCCCGCAGATGAAGAGGATGACGAAGTAAACGCAGACGAGCATCCCGGGGAACACGGGCCCCCCGTAGGCCATGATGCCATCGTACATCACCGCGTTCCAGTCCTCCCCCGTCAGGATCTGCACCCCGAGAACCCCACAACCACCTCAGGGACGCCCCAAAAAACGGGGCACCCCAAAAAATGGGGCAGCCCAGAACCTCAGTGCCACCCCAAAAACCGGGACACCCAAAAAAACAGGGAAACCCGAGAACCTCAGTGCCACCCCAAAAACCGGGGCACCCAAAAACCTCAGTGCCGCCCCAAAAAACGGGACAGTGCCACCCCAAAACCCTCAGTGCCACCCCAAAAACCGGGGCACCCCAAAACCTCAGTGCCACCCCAAAAATCAGGACACCTCAAAAAATGGGGCACCCCAGAACCTCAGTGCCACCCTGAAAAACGGGACACCCCAAGAACCGGGGCACCCCAAAACCTCAGTGCCACCCCAAGAACCGGGGCACCCCAAAAAACAGGGGCAGCCCAGAACCTCAGTGTCACCCCAAAAACCGGGGATACTCGAAAAACCGGGACACCCCAAAAAACGGGGCACCCCAAAACCTCAGTGTCACTCCAAAAAACGGGACACCCCAAAAACCGGGACACCCCAAAAAAAGTGAGGGCACCCCAAAACCTCAGTGCCACATCAAAACCCCAGTGCCACCCCAAACCCCACAAATTCTGGGGTCCCACATAATTTTCGGTCTCCTCATGGTTTTAGGGTCCCCTGTGCATTTTGGGGTCTCCCCACAACTTTCAGAGCCTCCTTTGGGGTTTCAGGGACTCCCTGGAGGCTTTGGGGTCTTCCTGCAATCTTTGGGGTCTCCCTGAGGTTTTGGGGTACCTCAAAAGGCTCCCCCAGGTTTTGGGGTTTCCCTGAGGTTTTGGGGTACCTGGAACACGGTGAGCAGCACCTGGGGGAAGGTGTTGAAGGTGCTGCGCTTGGTCTTTGGGGTCTCCCTGAGGTTTTGGGGTACCCTAAAGGCTCCCCCCAGGTTTTGGGGTATCCCAAAAGGTTCCCCTGAGGTCTTGGGGTACCCTAAAGGCTCCCCCCAGGTTTTGGGGTACCCCAAAATGTTCCCCTGAGGTTTTGAGGTACCCCAAAAGGTTCCCCTCAGGTTTTGGGGTCTCCTCATGGCTTTAGGGTCCCCCGTGCATTCTGGGGTCCCCCTGGGTTTTGGGGTACCTGGAACAGGGTGAGCAGCGCCTGGGGGGGGTCTCCCTGAGGTTTTGGGGTACCTCAAAAGGCTCCCTGAGGTTTTGGGGTCCCCCCCCAGGTTTTGGGGTCCCCCCCGGGTTTTGGGGTACCTGGAACGCGGTGAGCAGGGCCTGGGGGGTCTCCCTGAGTTTTTGGGGTCCCCCCGGGTTTTGGGGTACCTGGAACACGGTGAGCAGCGCCTGGGGGAAGGTGTCGAAGGTGCTGCGCTTGGTCTGGGTCTCGTCGAAGCTGAAGCGGCCCCCGAAGAGCTGCATGCCCAGCAGGGCGAAGATGATGATGAAGAGGAAGAGCAGAAGCAGCAGGGAGGCGATGGATTTCATGGAGTTCAGCAGGGAGCCAACGAGATTGCTCAGGGACGCCCAGTGCCTGCGGGGTACTGGGGTTACTGGGATGGACTGGGAGGGACTGGGAGGGACTGGGATGGACTGGGATGGACTGGGAGCACTGGGGGCACTGGGATGGACTGGGAGGGACTGGGATGGACTGGGAGGGACTGGGATGAACTGGGATGGACTGGGAGGGACTGGGAGCACTGGGATGGACTGGGATGGACTGGGAAGGGATGAATGGATTTCATGGAGTTCAGCAGGGAACCCACCAGGTTATTCAGGGATGCCCAGTGCCTGTGGGAAACTGGGGTTACTGGGAGCGCTGGGAATACTGGGAGGGATTGGGGGGCACTGGGAGCACTGGGAGCACTGGGATGGACTGGATGGACAGAGCAGAGCCAACTTGCTGCGTGTCCCCGCGCTGTCCCTGTGTCAGTGTGTCCCACTGTCCGTGTGTCCCACTGTCAGTGTGTCCCCACGCTGTCCCCACACTGTCCCACTGTTGGTGTGTCCCACTGTCCGTGTGTCCCCCTGTGTGTCCCTGCACTGTCCCCGCGCTGTCCCACTGTTAGTGTGTCCCACTGTGTGTCCCCGCGCTGTCCCTGTGTCAGTGTGTCCCACTGTCCGTGTGTCCCCATGCTGTCCCCACACTGTCCCCTCGCCGTCCCTGCACTGTCCCCGCACTGTCCCGGTGCTGGGGTGTTCTCCCCTGAGTCTCCCTGCACTGTCCCCCTGTCGGTGTCCCCCCGTGTGTCCCCACGCTGTCCCACTGTCGGTGTGTCCCCGTCCCTCACCGAGTGACCTTGAAGACGCGCAGCAGGCGCACGCAGCGCAGCACGGAGATGCCGAGCGGCTCCATGGCGCCCCGCTCCACCAGCGCGGTCTCCAGCACGCCCCCGCACACCACGAAGCAATCGAAGCGGTTGAAGAAGCTCGCGAAGTAACACGAGGGGCCCAGAGCGTAGAGCTTCAGCACCATCTCGGCGGCGAAGAGCGACAGCAGCGCCTTGTTGGCGTAGGCTGGGGAGGGGGGACACCGGGGGACACAGCCGGGTCACCCCCGGGAGGGTGGGATGGGACCCCCGAGCTCTGGGGGTGATGGGGGAGACACCGGGGGACACATGAGGGTCATACCCCGGGAGGGCGGGATGGGACCCCCGAGCTCTGGGGGTGATGGGGACACCGGGGGACACATGAGGGTCATACCCCGGGAGGGTGGGGGGGAAATCCGGGAGTGGGATGGGACCCCCGAGCTCTGGGGTACCGAGGGGTTTGGGAGGCACGGGGAGGTGTTGGGGGGTGTTTTTTGGGGGGTGTTTTTTGGGGGGTGTTTTTTGGGGGGCATCGGGGGGCACTGAGGGGTTTGGGGGGCACTGGGAAGTGTCAGGGGCCACTGGAGGATACCCGGGGGTCCCTGGGGGGTTTGGGGGGCACTGAGGGGGTTTTAGAGGCACTGGGGGATGTTGGGGGCACTGGGAGTGGCGGGGGACACTGGAGGACACCCAGCTGTCCCGGGCTGTCCCCAGCTGTCCCTGGGTGGCTCTGGGGTGTCCCCGGCTGTCCTGGGCTGTCCCTGGGCTGTCCCTGAGCGCTGTGTCCCCTCTCAGGTGGTGACAGAGGAGGGTGGCTGTGAGGCCACCTGCAAGGACCAGGGCTGTCCCTGGGTGTCCCTGGGTGGCTCTGGGCTGTCCCCGCCTGTCCCCAGCTGTCCCGGGCTGTCCCTGGGTGTCCCTGGCTGTCCCTGGGTGTCCTTGGCTGTCCCCCCTGTCCCCCCCTGTCCCCGGGGCTCCTCACCCTGTGTCTCGGTGAGCCAGGGCGGCTGTCCCCAGTTGTCCCTGGGTGTCCCTGGCTGTCCCTGGCTGTCCCTGGCTGTCCCCGCCTGTCCCCCCTGTCCCCACCCGTCCCCGGTTGTCCCCTCACCCTGTGTCTCGGTGAGCCAGGGCGGCTGTCCCCGGTTGTCCCCGGTTGTCCCCGGCTGTCCCCGGTTGTCCCCGGTTGTCCCTGCCTGTTCTCGGCTGTCCCCGGTTGTCCCTGGCTGTCCCTGGCTGTCCCCGGTTGTCCCTGGCTGTCCCTGGCTGTCCCTGGCTGTCCCTGGGTGTCCCTGGCTGTCCCCCCCTGTCCCCGGGCCCCTCACCCTGTGTCTCGGTGAGCCAGGGCGGCTGTCCCCGGCTGTCCCCGGTTGTCCCCGGTTGTCCCCGGCTGTCCCCGGTTGTCCCTGGCTGTCCCCGGCTGTCCCCGGCTGTCCCCGGTTGTCCCTGGCTGTCCCTGGCTGTCCCTGGCTGTCCCCGCCTGTCCCCGGTTGTCCCTGGCTGTCCCTGGGTGTCCCCGGTTGTCCCTGGCTGTCCCCGGCTGTCCCCGGCTGTCCCCGGTTGTCCCTGGCTGTCCCTGGCTGTCCCTGGCTGTCCCCGCCTGTCCCCGGTTGTCCCTGGCTGTCCCTGGGTGTCCCCGGTTGTCCCTGGCTGTCCCCGCCTGTCCCCCCTGTCCCCCCCTGTCCCCGGGCCCCTCACCCTGTGTCTCGGTGAGCCAGGGCGGCTGCCCGTGGTGCTCGGAGGCGATGGTGAGCGTGTTGAGGAACACGAGCAGCAGCACGGTCCAGTAGAAGGACACGGATTTCACCGCGGCGCGGCAGCGGCGCCGCCACAGCCGGTTCAGGCGGCGCAGGCGGCGGCTGAGGGGACACCGGGGCCGTTTGGGGACAGAGGGGACACGGGGCCGTTTGGGGACAGAGGGGACACCCGGGGGCCGTTTGGGGACAGAGGGGACACCCGGGGCCGTTTGGGGACAGAGGGGACACCGGGGCCGTTTGGGGACAGAGGGGACCCGGGGGGTGTTTGGGGACAGAGGGGACGCGGGGAGGGGACGGGAAAATCAGCCGGGCCCGCGGGGGGAGGGATTGGGGGGTTTGGTTATGGGGGAATGAGAGGGGACGCGAAATCAGAAGAGATTTGCGGGGTCTGTGAGGCCGAACCAGGCTTCTTTAAACCCGATTTTCGTTAAAAACCTTTCCCTTAAACCCATTTTTGGTAAAAACCTTCTCCTTAAACCCATTTTTCGTTAGAAACTTAAACCAATTTTTGGGTAAAAACCTTTCCCTTAAACCCATTTTTGGTAAAAACCTTCTCCTTAAACCCATTTTTCGTTAGAAACTTAAACCAATTTTTGGGTAAAAACCTTTCCCTTAAACCCATTTTTTAGGAAAAACCTTTCTCTTAAACCCATATTTTGGTAAAACCCCTTCCTTTATACGCATATTTTGGTGAAGTTTTTCCATAAAAACCTTTCCTTTAATCCCATTTTTCCACAAAAACCTTTCCCTTAATCCCGTTTTTCGTTAAAAACCTTTCTCTTAAACCCATTTTTCCATAAAAAACCTTTCCCTTAAACCCATTTTTTGGTAAAGTTTTTCAATAAAAACCTCTCCTTTAATCCCATTTTTCATAAAAACCTTTCCCTTAAATCCACATTTCCATTAAAACCTTTCCCTTAAACCCATTTTTGGGTAAAAATCTTTCCCTTAAACCCATATTTTGGTAAAGTTTTTCCATAAAACCTTTGGTAAAGTTTTTCCATAAAAACCTTTCCTTAAAACCCATTTTCCCATAAAAACCTTTCCCTTAAACCCATATTTCCATAAAAACCTTTCCCTTAAATCCATATTTTGGTAAAACTTTTCCCATAAACCCATTTTCCCATAAAAACCTCTCCCTTAAACCAATATTTCCATAAAAAACCTTTCCCTTAAATCCATATTTTGTTAAAAACTTTTCCTTTAAACCCATTTTTCCATAAAAACCTTTCCCTTCAAACCCATTTTGGGATGGGTTGGGAATTTTTAGGGTTCCCCCCCCCTCTCCCCATTTTTACCACATTTCCCCCCCATTTTTTCTCCCCACTCACCAGAATTTTGTCTTTGTAATTTTGCCCCTGAGGAGAGAAAAAAACCCCAGAGAAATTACCCCAAAATTACCCCCAAATTAACCCAAAATTACCCCAAAATTACACCAAAATTACCCCAAAATTACCCCAAAATTACCCCAAATTTGGGGCTGAGGGACACCCCCAAAATTAACCCAAAATTACCCCAAAATTACCCCAAAATTACCCCAAAATTACCCCAAATTTGGGGCTGAGGGACACCCCCAAAATTACCCCAAAATTACCCCCAAATTACCCCAAAATTAACCCAAAATTACCCCAAAATTAACTCAAAATTACCCCAAAATTACCCCAAATTTGGGGCTGAGGGACATCCCCAAAATTACCCCCAAATTACCCCAAAATTACCCCAAATTTGGGGCTGAGGGACACCCCCAAATTTAGCCCAAAATTACCCCAAAATTAACCCAAATTTGGGGCTGAGGGACACCCCCAAAATTACCCCAAAATTAACCCAAAATTAACCCAAAATTACCCCAAATTTGGGGCTGAGGGACACCCCCAAAATTACCCCAAAATTAACCCAAAATTACCCCAAATTTGGGGCTGAGGGACACCCCCAAAATTACCCCAAAATTAACCCAAAATTACCCCAAATTTGGGGCTGAGGGACACCCCCAAAATTACCCCAAAATTAACCCAAAATTACCCCAAATTTGGGGCTGAGGGACACCCCCAAAATTACCCCAAAATTAACCCAAAATTACACCAAAATTACCCCAAAATTACCCCACAATTACCCCAAAATTAACCCCAAAATTAACCCAAAATTACCCCAAAATTAACCCAAATTTGGGGCTGAGAGACACCCCCAAAATTACCCCAAAATTACCCCAAATTTGGGGCTGAGGGACACCCCCAAAATTACCCCAAAATTAACCCAAAATTACCCCAAATTTGGGGCTGAGGGACACCCCCAAAATTACCCCAAAATTACCCCCAAAATTACCCCAAAATTTGGGGATTTTGGGGGTGTCCCTCAGCCATTGGGGGATATCTGGGGGGGCTTTATTGGGGTCGGTTTTGGGGTCCTGGAGGGAATGTGGGGTGACCCAGGGATCTGGGGGGTGGGCTCGGGGGTCCCGGGGGTCCTGGGGGGGTCTCAGGGGTCTGTGGGGTCTCCCGGGGGTTTTTTTGGGGGTCTCTCAAGGGTTTTTTGGGGGTCTCTCGGGGGTCCCGGGGGTCTGTGGGGTGTCCTGGGTGTCTCTCAGGGGTTTTTTGGGGGTCTCTCGGGGGTCTCCCGGGGTTTTTTTGGGGGTCTCTCGGGGGTCTCTCAGGGGTCCCGGGGTCTCTCAGGGGTTTTTTGGGGGTCTCCCGGGGTCTCTCAGGGGTGTGTGGGGCTGTCCCGGGGGTCTCTCAGGGGTTTTTTGGGGGTCTCTCGGGGGTCCCAGGGGTCTGTGGGGCTGTTCTGGGGTTCTCTCAGGGGTTTTTTTGGGGGTCTCACGGGGGTCTCTTGGGGGTTTTTTTGGGGGTCTCTCAGGGGTTTTTTGGGGGTCTCCCGGGGGTCTCTCAGGGGTTTTTTTGGGGGGTCTCTGAGGGGTTTTTTTGGGGGGTCTCTCAGGGGTCTCTTGGGGGTTTTTTTGGGGGTCTCTGAGGGGTTTTTTTGGGGGTCTCTCAGGGGTCTCTGAGGGGTTTTTTGGGGTCTCTCGGGGGTTTTTTTGGTGGGTCTCTGAGGGGTTTTTTTGGGGGGTCTCTGAGGGGTTTTTTTGGGGGGTCTCTGAGGGGTTTTTTTGGGGGGTCTCTCAGGGGTTTTTGGGGGTCTCTCAGGGGTTTTTTTGGGGGGTCTCTGAGGGGTTTTTTTGGGGGGTCTCTGAGGGGTTTTTTGGGGGGGTCTCTCAGGGTTTTTTGGGGGGTCTCTGAGGGGTTTTTTTGGGGGGTCTCTGAGGGGTTTTTTGGGGGGTCTCTCAGAGGTTTTTTGGGGGTCTCTGAGGGGTTTTTGGGGTCTCCCGGGGTCTCCGGGCTCTCACAGGCAGCGGTCGCAGGCGGTCGGCGGCGCCTCCTCCTCGCCCACGGTCTCGGTGTTGACCGAGGTGGTTTCACTGCCCGGGAGGCTCGCTGGGAATGGGGGCACTGCTTAAACTGGGGGGCACTGGTTAAACTGGGGGGTACTGGGAATGGGCACTGGTTAAACTGGGGGGCACTGGGGGACACTGGGAATGGGGGCACTGGTTAAACTGGGGGGCACTGGGGGACACTGGGAATGGGCACTGGTTAAACTGGGGGGAGTGTGGGGGGGGGCACTGGTTAAACTGGGGGGACTGGGGAATGTGGGGGGCTACTGGTTAAACTGGGGGGACTGGGGGGGGGGCACTGGTTAAACTGGGGGGACTGGGGAACCTGGAAAGGGGGAGTTTGGGGGGCTGGGGTCGGGAAATGCGGGGGTACCCCGGTCTGGGGTCAGGGAATTTGGGGGTGTCAGGGTTGAGGGAATTTGGGGTGCCCAGGTCTGGGAGTTTTGGGGTGCCCAGGTCTGGGTGTTTCAGGGTGCCCAGGTCTGGGTGTTTCGGGGTGCCCAGGTCTGGGGTCAGGGAATTTGGGGTGCCCAGGTCTGGGTGTTTCAGGGTGCCCAGGTCTGGGAGTTTCGGGGTGCCCAGGTCTGGGGTCAGGGAATTTGGGGCTGTTTGGGGTCAGGGAATTTGGGGGTGTTTGGGTTCAGGGATTTGGGGTGCCCAGGTCTGGGTGTTATGGGGTGCCCAGGTCTGGGAGTTTCGGGGTGCCCCAGGTCTGGGTTCAGGGAATTCGGGGGTGTTTGGGGTCAGGGAATTTGGGGTGTCAGGGTTGAGGGAATTGGGGTGCTCCAGGTCTGGGTGTTTCGGGGTGCCCAGGTCTGGGTGTTTTGGGGTGCCCAGGTCTGGGGTCAGGGAATTTGGGGGTGTTTGGGTTCAGAGAATTGGGGTGCCCAGGTCTGGGTGTTTCGGGGTGCCCAGGTCTGGGAGTTTCGGGGTGCCCAGGTCTGGGTTCAGGGAATTTGGGGTGCCCATGTCTGGGAGTTTCGGGGTGCCCAGTGCTACCGTGGGTGTCCGTGGAGTGACTCGCGTGGCGCAGCCACTTCAGCCTCGGTTTCCTCTTCCCCATCAGCTCCTCAGCAGTCAGACCTGGGCAAAAGGAAAACCCCACGGAGCTTTTGGGGTGCTCAGGATTTTGGGGTTCCCCCCAGCCGTCCAGAGCCGCCCCCCAGCCCCGCTCACGGTGCTTCTCGTGCTCTCCCTCCTCTTCATCGCCCTCCAGCTCGGCCTGGGTGATCCAGTCCATGTAACCCCTCAGGTCCTCCTCCAGCTGCTGCTTCTCACGGAGCTTCTGGAAATCTCCGCGGGCTTTGGCCTTTTCTCGTTCCTTGGAGAACTCCCTGCGGACGGGGGGCACAGGGGTGACACCCACAAAAAATGCCAAAAATGCAAAGGTGTGACACCCCAAAAATGCAAAGGTGTGACCCACAAAAAATGCCAAAAATGACAAGGTGTGACACCCCAAAAATGCCAAAAATGCCAAGGTGTGACACCCCCCAAAAAAATCCCCCCAAAATGCCAAAAAAATCCCAAAAAATCCCCAAAAATGCCAAGGTGTGATGCCCCAAAATCCCAAGGTGTGACCCTCCAAAATTCCCAAAAATGCCAAGGTGTGACGCCCCCCCCCAAAAAATGCCAAAAATGCCAACGTGTGACCCCCCAAATAACCCCAAAAAAGCCAAGGTGTGATCCCCCAAAAATCCCAGAAAATCCCCAAAATGCCAAGGTGTGATGCCCCAAAAAATCCCAAAAAATTCCAATAAATCCCCAAAATTATAAGGTGCGATCCCCCCCAAAAATCCCAAAAATGTCAAGGTGTGACCCCCCCCAAAAAAATCCCCAAAAATCCCCAAAAAATCCCCAAAATGCCAAAAATGCCAAGGTGTGACACCCAAAAAAATCCCAAAAATGCCAAGGTGTGACCCATAAAAAAATGCCAAAAACGCCAAGGTGTGACCCCCCAAAAATGCAAAGGTGTGACCCACAAAAAAATGACAAGGTGTCACCCCCCCCAAAAAACCCCAAAAATGTCAAGGTGTTATCCCCTAAAAATCCCAAAAAATCCCAAAAAATCCCCCAAAAAATCCCCAAAATTATAAGGTGTGATTCCCCCCCAAAAATCCCAAAAATGTCAAGGTGTGACCCCCCCAAAAAAAATCCCAAAAAATCCCCAAAAAATCCCCCAAAAATCCCCAAAAATGCCAAAAATGCCAAGGTGTGACACCCAAAAAAATCCCAAAAATGCCATGGTGTGACCCACAAAAAATCCCCAAAATGCCAAGGTGTGACCCCCACAAAAAATCCCCAAAAATCCCAAAAATGCCAAGGTGTGACCCATAAAAAAATGCCAAAAATGCCAAGGTGTGACCCACCAAAAATGCCAAGGGGTGACCCACAAAAATGCCAAAAATGACAAGGTGTGACCCACAAAAAAATCCCAAAAATGCCAAGGTGTGATGCCCCCAAAAATCCCAAAAATGCCAAGGTGTGATGCCCCCAAAAATACCAAAAATGCCAAGGTGCGACCCCCCCCAAAAATCCCAAAAATGCAAAGGTGTGACACACAAAAAAAAGCCAAAAATGCTGAGGTGTGACCCCCCAAATATGCCAAGGTGTGACCCCCCAAAAGTCCCAAAAATGCCAAGGTGTGACCCTCAAAAATGTCAAGATGTGGCCTTCAAAAATGCCAAGGTGGGATCCCCCAAAAAATCTCAAAGATGCCAAAGTGTGACCCCGCAAATAATCCCAAATATGCTGAGGTGTGGCCCTCAAAAATGTCAAGGTGTGACCCCAAAAAAAAAATCCCCAAAAATCCCAAAAAAATCCCCAAAAAATCCCCAAAAATGCCAAGGTGTGACACCCAAAAAAATCCCAAAAATGCCAAGGTGTGACCCCCCCCAAAAAATCCCCAAAAATCCCAAAAATGCCAAGGCGGACCCACCCCCAAAAATGCCAAGGTGTGACCCCTAAAAAAATGCCAAAAATGCCAAGGTGTGACCCCCCCAAATAACCCCAAAAAAGCCAAGGTGTGATCCCCCAAATAACCCCAAAAATCCCCCAAAATCACCAAAATTATAAAGTGTGATCTCCCAAAAATGCCAAGGTGTGATGCCTCAAAAAATCCCAAAAAATTCCAATAAATCCCAAAAATCCCAAGGTGCGACCCCCCAAAAAAAACCCCAAAAATCCCAAAAAATCCCCGAAAATCCCCCAAAACCCCGATTTGTGTCCCCTCACCCGCTGAGCACCCCCAGGACGAGGTTGAGGACGAAGAAGGAGCCGAAGATGACGAGGCTGACGAAGTAAATCCAGGGCAGCTCGTGCCCCATGGCGTCCTGCATCTGTTGGGGGGCAAAATTGGGGTGAACGGGGGGTCCCCCCAAAAAAATCAGGGATTTTTCGGAGGATTTTGGGGGGGGCTCATTGATTTGTGTGAGGATTTTGGGGGGGCTCAGGGATTTTTATGTGGATTTTGGGGATCTCACGGATTTGTGTGAGGATTTTGGGGGGGCTCAGGGATTTGTGTGAGGATTTTGGGGGGGCTCAGTGATTTTTATGAGGATTTTGGGGATCTCAATGATTTATGTGATGATTTTGGGGGTCTCAGGGACTTGTGTGAGGATTTTGGGTGGTCTCAATGATTTGGTGGGCTCTCAGTGATTTATGTAAGAATTTTGGGGTCTCACTGATTTGTATGAGAATTTTGGGAGGCTCAGGAAGAGGTCATGAGGATTTTGGGGGTCTCAGTGATTTTTGTGAGGATTTTGGGGGTCTCAATGATTTGTGTGAGGATTTGGGGGGACTTAGGAAGGGGTAATGAGAATTTTGGGGGTCTCATTGATTTATATGAGGATTTTGGGGTCTCAATGATTTGTGTGAGGATTTGGGGGTCTCATTGATTTATGTGAGAATTTGGGGGGCTCTCAATCATTTATATGAGGATTTGGGGGGGGCTCAGTGATTTGTGTGAGGATTTTGGGGGTCTCAATTATCTGTGTGAGGATTTTGGGGGGGCTCAGGGATTTTTGTGAGGATTTTGGGGGTCTCATTGATTTATATGAGGATTTTGGGGGGCTCAGCAATTTGCGTGAGGATTTGGGGGGCTCAGGAAGGAGTTCTAAGAATTTGGGGGGTCTCAATGATTTATATGAGGATTTTGGGGGGGCTCAGTGATTTGTGTGAGGATTTGGGGGGTGCTCAGGTATTTGTATGAGGATTTTGGGGGTCTCAATGATTTATGTGAGGATTTGGGGGGGACTCAGTGATTTTTATGTGGATTTTGGGGTCTCAGTGATTTGTATGAGGATTTTGGGGGTCTCAATGATTTATGTGAGAATTTTGGGGGTGTCTCAGGGAGGGGTTCTGAGGATTTTGGGGGTCTCAATTATTTGTATGAGGATTTTGGGGGGTCAGGAAAGGGTTATGAGAATTTTCGGGGGGGGGATCAATAATTTATGTGAGGATTTTGGGGTCTCAGTGATTTGTATGAGGATTTTGGGGGTTTCAGGGAGGGGTTCTGAGGATTTTGGGGGGGGCTCAGTGATTTTTATGTGGATTTTGGGGGTCTCAATGATTTGTGTGAGGATTTTGGGGGGCTCAGGGAGGTGTTTTGATGATTTTGGGGGGGCTCACTGATTTGTATGAGGATTTGGGGGGTCTCAATGATTTATGTGAGGATTTTGGGGTCTCAGTGATTTGTATGAGGATTTTGGGGGGGCTCAGTGATTTGTATGAGGATTTGGGGGGCTCTCAATGGTTTATATGAGAATTTTGGGGGTCTCAATGATTTATGTGAGAATTTTGGGAGTCCCAATGATTTATGTGAGGATTTTGGGGGTCTCAGTGATTTGTGTGAGTATTTTGGGGCTCTCAGTGATTTTGGGGGTCTCACCCAGTAGAGCCCATCAGTCCAGCCCTCCATAGTGATGCACTGGATTTTGGGGGTCTCAGTGATTTATATGAGAATTTTGGGGGTCTCACTGATTTTTATGGGAATTTTGGGGCTCTCACCCAGTAGAGCACATCCGTCCATCCCTCCATGGTGATGCACTGGATTTGGGGGAGTTCAGGGATGGTTTATAAGGATTTTGGGGGTCTCAGTGATTTGTGTGAGGATTTTGGGGGTCTCAATGATTTATGTGAGGATTTGGGGGTGTCTCAGGGAGGGGTTCTGAGGATTTTGGGGGGGCTCAGTGATTTATGTGAGGATTTTAGGGAGCTCAATGATTTGATGGGCTCTCAGTGATTTTTATGAGAATATTGGGGGTCTCAGTGATTTCAGGGCTCTCACCCAGTAGAGCACATCGGTCCAGCCCTCCATGGTGATGCACTGGATTTTGGGGGTCTCAGTGATTTGCATGATGATTTTTGGGGGTCTCACTGATTTATATGAGAATTTTGGGGGTCTCACTGATTTTTATGGGAATTTCGGGGCTCTCACCCAGTAGAGCACGTCTGTCCATCCCTCCATGGTGATGCACTGGATTTGGGGGAGTTCAGGGATGGTTTATAAGGATTTTGGGGGTCTCAGTGATTTGTGTGAGGATTTTGGGGGGCTCAGGGGTGTTTTGATGATTTTGGGGGGTCTCAATGATTTATGTGAGAATTTTGGGGGTCTCAATGATTTATGTGAGGATTTTGGGACCTCAGCGATTTGTGTGAGGATTTTGGGGGTCTCACTGATTTTTATGAGAATTTTGGGGGCTCTCGGGGGGTCTCACCCAGTAGAGCACATCCGTCCATCCCTCCATGGTGATGCCCTGGATTTTGGGGGTCTCAGTGATTTTTATGAGAATTTCGGGGGTCTCACTGATTCATATGAGAATTTTGGGGCTCTCAGTGATTTCGGGGCTCTCACCCAGTAGAGCACATCCATCCATCCCTCCATGGTGATGCACTGGATTTGTGGGAACTCGGGGATGGTTTATAAGGATTTTGGGGGTCTCACTGATTTTTATGGGAATTTCGGGGCTCTCACCCAGTAGAGCACATCGGTCCATCCCTCCATGGTGATGCACTGGATTTGTGGGAGTTCAGGGATGGTTTATAAGGATTTTGGGGGTCTCAGTGATTTGTGTGAGGATTTTGGGGATCTCATTTATTTATGTGAGGATTTTGGGGGCTCTCAATGATTTATGTGAGAATTTTGGGAGTCCCAATGATTTATGTGAGGATTTTGGGGGTCTCAGTGATTTTTATGAGAATTTCGGGGGTCTCACTGATTCATATGAGAATTTTGGGGCTCTCAGTGATTTCGGGGCTCTCACCCAGTAGAGCACATCCATCCATCCCTCCATGGTGATGCACTGGATTTGTGGGAGTTCAGGGATGGTTCATAAGGGTTTTGGGGCTCTCAGGGCTCTCACCCAGTAGAGCACGTCGGTCCAGCCCTCCATGGTGATGCACTGGAACACGGTGAGCATGGCGAAGAAGAAGTTGTCGAAGTTGGTGATGCCGCCGTTGGGGCCCTCCCAGCGGCCGCGGCACTCGGTGTTGTTCTGCAGGCAGGCGCGGCCGTGCCCCGAGAAGGCGCACGGCGAGGGATCGTCCTCGGACTCCAGGTCTGGGGACAGGCGACAGCGACCCCGGTGACAGCCCCGGGCAGGGCGGGGCCCCCCGAGTGTCCCAAACGGGCTCCTGAGGCTGCCGGGAATTCCTGGGCCCTGTGCGGGTGGAACCTCGGCCTTGCGGAAATTGGTGCTCCTGCTGCTCGAAATTCCCATTCCTGCTCAAAATTCCTGCTCGAAATTCCCGCTCAAAATTCCTGCTCAAAAATCCCCTTGCTGCTCAAAATTCCTGCTCAAAATTCCCATTCCTGCTCAAAATTCCTGCTTGAAATTCCCCTTGCTACTCAAAATTCCGGCTCAAAATTCCTGCTCGAAATTCCTGTCCCTGCTGAAAATTCCTGCTCGAAATTCCCGCTCAAAATTCCCCTTGCTGCTCAAAATTCCTGGTCAAAATTCCCATTCCTGCTCAAAATTCCTGCTCGAAATTCCCGCTCAAAATTCCCATTCCTGCTCGAAATTCCTGCTCGAAATTCCTGCTCGAAATTCCTGCCCGAAATTCCCGCTCAAAATTCCCCTTCCTGTTCAAAATTCCTGCTCGAAATTCCTGCTCGAAATTCCCATTCCTGCTCAAAATTCCCGCTCAAAATTCCCATTCCTGCTCAAAATTCCTGCCTGAAATTCCTGCTCGAAATTCCCCTTGCTGCTCAAAATTCCTGCTCAAAATTCCTGCTCAAAATTCCCCTTCCTGCTCAAAATTCCCGTTCCTGCTCGAAATTCCTGCTCGAAATTCCTGCTCAAAATTCCTGCTCAAAATTCCCGCTCAAAATTCCCCTTCCTGCTCGAAATTCCCGTCCCTGCTCAAAATTCCTGTCCCTGCTCAAAATTCCTGCTTGAAATTCCTGCTCGAAATTCCTGCTCGAAATTCCTGCTCAAAATTCCTGCTCAAAATTCCCCTTCCTGCTCAAAATTCCTGCTCGAAATTCCTGTCCCTGCTGAAAATTCCTGCTCAAAATTCCTGCTCGAAATTCCTGCTCAAAATTCCTGCTCAAAATTCCTGCTCGAAATTCCTGCTCAAAATTCCCCTTGCTGCTCAAAATTCCTGTTAAAAATTCTGTTCCTGCTCAAAATTCCTGCTCGAAATTCCTGCTCGAAATTCCCCTTGCTGAAAATTCTTGTTGGAAATTCCTGCTCCTGCTAAAATTCGTGTTCTTGATAAAATTCCTGTCCCTGCTGAAAATTCCTGTCCCCGCTGTGGGGGTCTCAGGATTTTTGGGGTGTGGTGTCCTCAGTGTGAGGATCCCAATCCCTGACCTGGAGCACCCGGGGATCACTGAGGGGGACTCGGGGGGGTGCCCCAGATCTGGGGGTGTCCCTGACCCTGGGGGTGCCCCAGATCTGGGGGTGTCCCTGACCCTTGGGGTGTCCCTGACCCTTGGGGTGTCCCTGACCCTAGGGGTGCCCCAGATCTGGGGGTGTCCCAGACCATTGGGGTGTCCCTGACCCTGGGGGTGCCCCTGACCCTGGGGGTGTCCCAGACCATTGGGGTGTCCCTGACCCTGGGGGTGCCCCTGACCCTGGGGGTGTCCCTGACCATTGGGGTGTCCCTGACCCTGGGGTGCCCCGGATCTGGGGGTGTCCCTGACCCTGGGGGTGTCCCTGACCCTTGGGGTGTCCCTGACCCTTGGGGTGCCCCTGACCCTGGGGGTGCCCCTGACCCTGGGGGTGTCCCTGACCCTTGGGGTGTCCCTGACCCTGGGGGTGTCTCTGACCCTTGGGGTGTCCCAGATCTGGGGGTGTCCCTGACCCTTGGGGGTGCCCCAGACCCTTGGGCTGTCCCTGACCCTTGGGGTACCCCAGATCTGGGGGTGTCCCAGACCCTTGGGGTGTCCCTGACCCTGGGGGTGCCCCAGACCCTGGGGGTGCCCCAGATCTGGGGGTGTCCCTGACCCTTGGGGGTGCCCCAGACCCTTGGGCTGTCCCTGACCCTGGGGGTGCCCCAGATCTGGGGGTGTCCCAGGCCTGGTGTGACCCCACCCACCGGAGCCGATGAAGAAGCAGGTCTTGTGCATGCGGCCGATGAAGAGCTCGAGGCCGATGATGGCGTAGATGATGATGACGAAGAGCACGAGCAGCGCGATGTGCAGCAGCGGCACCATGGCCTTCATGATGGAGTTGAGCACGATGTGGAGACCTGGGGGGGACACGGGGAAAGGGGGGGTGAGAAGAAGCTGATGGAGAAGAAGCTGATGGAGAAGAAGCTGAAGGAGAAGCTGAAGGAGGAGAAGCTGAAGGAGAAGAAGCAGATGGAGAAGCTGAAGGAGAAGAAGCAGATGGAGAAGAAGATGGAGAAGCTGATGGAGAAGAAGATGGAGAAGAAGCTGAAGGAGAAGCTGATGGAGAAGAAGCTGATGGAGAAGAAGATGGAGAAGAAGCTGAAGGAGAAGAAGCTGATGGAGAAGAAGATGGAGAAGAAGCTGAAGGAGAAGAAGCTGATGGAGAAGAAGCTGATGGAGAAGGAGCTGATGGAGAAGAAGCTGATGGAGAAGAAGATGGAGAAGAAGCTGAAGGAGAAGAAGCTGAAGGAGGAGAAGCTGAAGGAGAAGAAGCAGATGGAGAATAAGCTGAAGGAGGAGAAGCTGATGGAGAAGAAGCTGATGGAGAAGGAGCTGATGGAGAAGAAGATGGAGAAGAAGCTGATGGAGAAGAAGCAGAAGGAGGAGAAGCTGATGGAGAAGGAGCTGATGGAGAAGAAGATGGAGAAGAAGCTGATGGAGAAGAAGCAGAAGGAGGAGAAGCTGATGGAGAAGGAGCTGAAGGAGAAGGAGCTGATGGAGAAGAAGATGAAGGAGGAGAAGGAGCAGATGGAGAAGGAGCAGATGGAGAAGAAGCTGATGGAGAAGAAGCTGATGGAGAAGAAGCTGATGGAGAAGAAGCTGATGGAGAAGAAGCAGAAGGAGGAGAAGCTGATGGAGAAGAAGATGAAGGAGGAGAAGATGAAGGAGGAGAAGGAGCAGATGGAGAAGAAGCTGATGGAGAAGGAGCTGATGGAGAAGAAGCTGATGGAGAAGAAGCTGATGGAGAAGCTGATGGAGAAGCTGATGGAGAAGCTGAAGGAGGAGAAGCTGATGGAGAAGAAGCTGAAGGAGAAGAAGATGGAGAAGAAGCTGATGGAGAAGAAGCTGATGGAGAAGGAGCTGATGGAGAAGAAGCTGATGGAGAAGGAGCTGATGGAGAAGGAGCTGATGGAGAAGAAGCTGATGGAGAAGAAGCTGAAGGAGAAGAAGCTGATGGAGAAGAAGCTGATGGGAGACCCCAAACCCCCCGAATTTGTCCCCCTCGGGTCTCACTGGGGACGCCGGAGACGAGGCGCAGCGGGCGCAGGACGCGGAAGGCGCGAAGGGCCTTGACATCGAATCCGCCCGGCTTGCCGCTCATGTGGTGGGCGTCCCCCGGCTTGTGGGACACCTGCTCCAGGATGACGCTGAACAGCCTGCGGGGGACACCAGGAGGTCACAGAGCTCCGGGGGCCACCTCACCCCCGGGGTTGTGTCCCCCCCGTGTCCCCCAGAGCGGCGGCCCGGACCCGACGATGACGATGACGAAGTCCAGCAGGTTCCAGCCGTTGCGGATGTAGGCGCTGGGGTGGAGCACCAGCCCGTAGGCGATGATCTTCAGGAAGGTCTCCACGGTGAAGATGATGAGGAACACGTACTCCACCTGCTCCTGAGGGGGCAAAATGGGCGGGGGGGTCAGCAACCCATGAGTCAGGGGGTTATGGGGTCACCCAGTGTCCCCTTTCCCTTTTGGGGACACCCTGACCCCTTCTCCAGGAGGACATTTCAGGACATCTCCACCCCCTCATTGTTCCACTGTGAAGATGATGAGGAACATCTCATTCTCCACCTGCTCCTGAGGGGGCAAAATGGGCAGGGGGGGTCAGCAACCCATGAGTCAGGGGGTTATGGGGTCACCCAGTGTCCCCTTCCACTTTTGGGGTCACCCAGTGTCCCCTTTCCCTTTTGGGGACACCCTGACCCCTTCTCCAGGAGGACATCTCCATCCCCTCATTGCTCCACCATGAGGATGATGAGGAACATCTCATTCTCCACCTGCTCCTGGTGGGGCAAAATGGGCAGGGTGGGGTCAGCAACCCATGAGTGAGGGGGTTATGGGGTCACCCAGTGTCCCCTTCCCTTTTGGGGTCACCCTGACCCCTTCTCCAGGAGGACATTTCAGGACATTTCTGTCCCCTCATTGCTCAGTGTCCCCTTTTGAGGACCCTCACTGACCCCTCCACCCTGGGGACATTTGGGGTTCCCCCTCCCCAGCACCCCCTTCTCCTGAGGGATGGCACAGGGACATTTGTCCCTTTTTGGGGACAAGAGACAGGGACCCCCCCCTTGCATCCCCTTCCCTTTGGGGACAAGGACACTCGGGGACCCCCTGAGCCCCTCCCAGTGTCCCCTTCTCCTTTTGGGGTCACCCAGTGTCCCCTTCCCCTTTTGGGGACCCCCTGACACCCTGACCCCTTCTCCAGGAGGACATTTCAGGACCTCTCTGTCCCCTCAGCCCCTCCCAGTGTCCCCTTCCCTTTGGGGACAAGGGACAGGAACACTTTGGGACATTTGGGGACACCATCCCTTCCTTTGGGGCCTCACCAGATGAGACATTTGGGGTGTCCTGCCCCATTGTCCCCCCCCTCAGGGTGACAAGGGACACTGGGCCCCCCCCAGTCCCCTCCCAGTGTCCCCTTTGTGGGTGACTGGGGCGGCTCAGCCGGGATTAGGTGACAAAGCAGATTAAGGCAGTGGCACGGGCGGGTGACACAGGGACACATCAGCACAGGGGACACGTGTGGCACGGGGACAGCCCCACCCCCGGGTCCCCACAGCCTCTGTCACCTCCTCAAGGTGTCACCTCCACCCCCGGGTCCCCACAGCCTCTGCCACCCCATGGTGCCACCCTCTGTCACCTCTCCACGGTGTCACCTCCATCCCACAGTCCCGGCCACCCCACGGTGCCACTCTCTGGGGTGTCACCCCCATCCCCGTGTCCCCACAGCCTCTGTCACCTCCCCAGGGTGTCACAGAGACCCCAGGGTCTCCACAGCCGCTGCCACCCCACGGTGCCACCCTCTGGGGTGTCACCCCCATCCCCGTGTCCCCACAGCCTCTGTCACCTCCCCAGGGTGTCACCCTCTGTCACCTCCCTATGGTGTCACCCCCAGCCCAGGGGTCCAGGGTGGGTGACCCCCCCTTCTTTCCCAGCACCCAATGAAGCCCCCGGGGCAGTTCCCGGGTGGGTCTGGGGGTGCCCTCCGTGCCCGGGTGGGTCTGGGGGTGCCCCCCGTGCCCAGGTGGGTCTGGGGGTGCCCCCCGTGCCCAGGTGGGTCTGGGGTCTCACCAGGGCGTGGTTGGAGCCCCCCGTGCCCAGGTGGGTCTGGGGTCTCACCAGGGCGTGGTTGGAGCCCCCTGTGCCCAGCCCATGCCCAGGTGGGTCTGGGGTCCCTCACCAGGTTCTGATTGGAGCCCCCCGTGCCCAGGTGGGTCTGGGGTCTCACCAGGTTGTGGTTGAAGCTCTCCGTGCCCGGGTGGGTCTGGGGGTGCCCTCTGTGCCCAGGTGGGTCTGGGGTCTCTCACCAGGTTCTGATTGGAGCCCCGCGTGCCCGGGTGGGTCTGGGGGCGCCCCCCGTCCCGGGTGGGTCTGGGGTCTCACCAGGTTGTGGTTGGAGCCCCCCGTGCCCAGCCCGTGCCCAGGTGGGTCTGGGGGCGCCCCCCGTGCCCAGGTGGGTCTGGGGTCTCACCAGGTTCTGATTGGAGCCCCCCGTGCCCGGGTGGGTCTGGGGTCTCACCAGGTTGTGGTTGGAGCCCCGTGTGCCCGGGTGGGTCTGGGGTCTCTCACCAGGTTCTGATTGGAGCCCCCCGTGCCCAGCCCGTGCCCAGGTGGGTCTGGGGGCGCCCCCCGTGCCCGGGTGGGTCTGGGGTCTCACCAGGTTGTGGTTGGAGGCGTTGGAGTCGTCCTCGGGGAAGGGGATGTAGACGCCCAGGGCCACGCAGTTGGCGAAGATGGTGGCGAGGATGAGGATGTCGAAGGGTCTGGGGGGAAACGGGGGGGGGGGCACCGGGTGTGGGGAGGGGTCCACAAGGACCCCAGAGCCCCCAGACCCCCACTCATTTCCACTCCACGATGCTGATGGCCGCCCCCAGACCCTGCCAGACCCCATAGACCCCCCCAAACCCTCAAACCCCCCCCAAATCCCCCCCAAACCCCCTCACTTCCACTCCACGATGCTGATGGCCGCCCCCAGATCCCACTGAGACCCCAGACCCCCCCGACCCCATAGACCCCCCCAGACCCCCCCAAATCCCCCCAGACCCCCTCACTTCCACTCCACGATGCTGATGGCCGCCCCCAGACCCCCCCGACCCCATAGAGCCCCCCAAACCCCCCCAGACCCCCAAACCCCCTCACTTCCACTCCACGATGCTGATGGCCGCCCCCAAACCCCATAGACCCCCCCAAACCCCCAAATCCCCCCCAAACCCCCTCACTTCCACTCCACGATGCTGATGGCCTCCCCCAGACCCCACTGAGACCCCAGACCCCCCTGACCCCATAGACCCCCCCAGACCCCCCCAAATCCCCCCAGACCCCCCTCACTTCTACTCCACGATGCCGATGGCCGCCCCCAGACCCCCCCAAACCCCCAAATCCCCCCCAAACCCCCCTCACTTCCACTCCACGATGCCGATGGCCTCCCCCAGACCCCCTCAAACCCCCCCAGACCCCCCAAACGCCCCCAAACCCCCTCACTTCCACTCCACGATGCTGATGGCCATCCCCAGACCCCATAGACCCCCCCAAACCCTCAAATCCCCCCCAAACCCCCTCACTTCCACTCCACGATGCCGATGGCCACCCCCAGACCCCCCCAAACCCCCAAATCCCCCCCAAACCCCCTCACTTCCACTCCACGATGCTGATGGCCGCCCCCAGACCCCATAGACCCCCCCAAACCCCCAAATCCCCCCAAACCCCCTCACTTCCACTCCACGATGCTGATGGCCTCCCCCAGACCCCCTCAAACCCCCCCAAACCCCCAAATCCCCCCCAAACCCCCTCACTTCCACTCCACGATGCTGATGGCCGCCCTCCTGACGGGGTTGTTGAGGCGGAGGCAGAAGAGGGCGCGGGGGGAGCGATGGACGCCCCCGGAGCCCCCCTGGGCTTTGTGCTTGGGGTGGGGGGGGCGGCGCTGCCGCTGCTGCCCCGGGGGGGTCCCCGCAGCCCCCCCGGAGCCCCCCCAGCCCAGGGGCTGCGCCAGGGCCTCGGCCAAGGGGGACAAATCCTTGGGGGGCCCTGGGGAGGGGAGTGGGTGCTCAGGGACAGCCCCGAATCGTTATGGACACCCCCGGATCCCCCCCCGAATCGTTATGGACACCCCCAAAGCGTTACGGACACCCCAAAGCGTTATGGACACCCCCGAATCGTTACGGACGCCCCGAATCGTTATGGACACCCCCGAATCGTTATGGACACCCCCGGACCCCCCCCCCCGAATCGTTATGGACACCCCGAATCGTTATGGACACCCCGAATCCTTATGGACACCCCAAAGCGTTATGGACACCCCGAATCGTTATGGACACCCCAAAGCGTTATGGACACCCCGAATCGTTACGGACACCCCGAAGCGTTATGGACACCCCCAAAGCGTTATGGACACCCCAAAAGCGTTATGGACACCCCCAAAGCGTTATGGACACCCCGAATCGTTATGGAGCCCCCCAAATCTTTATGGATATCCCGAATCGTTATGGACACCCCAAAGCGTTATAGAGCCCCCCAAATCTTTATGGACACCCCGAATCGTTACGGACACCCCAGAGCGTTATGGACACCCCCGAATCGTTATGGACCCACCCCCAAATCTTTATGGAGCCCCCCAATCTTTATGGACACCCCCGAATCTTTATGGACACCCCCAAAGATTTATGGACACCCCCAAATCGTTATGGACACCCCGAATCGTTATGGACATCCCCAAAGCGTTATGGACACCCCCAAACCTTTCCGACCCCCCCCAATCCTTTCCGGACCCCCCCAAAACCCTTCTGGACCCCTCCAAGCCTTTTCGAACCCCCCAAATCTTTATGGACCCCCTCAAATTTTTCTGGACCCCACCAAATCTTTCGGGACTCTCCCAAATCTTTACGGAGCCCCCCAAACCTTTATGGACTCCACCAAAACACTCAGGGACCCCCCCCCCCAAAACACTCAGGGACCCCCCCCCCCAAACCTTTATGGACACCCCCAAACCTTCCTGGACCCCCCCAAACCTTTCCGAACCCCCCAAATCTTTCCGGACCCCCCCAAACCTTTCCAGACCCCCAAACCCTTCTGGACCCCCCCCAAGACTTTATGGACACCCCTAAATCTTTCTGGACCCCCCAAACCTTTTCGGACACCCCCAAACCCCCCAGGGACCCCCCCAAAACCCTCAGGGCCCCCCCAGACTCACCCTCTCCGTTCTCCTCTGACTCTGACATTTTGGGCAGGGGGGTTTGGGGGGGTCCGGGAGGTTTTGGGGTACGCTGGGGTGGGGGTGGGGGGGTCCAAAGGATTTTCAAGGGGATTTGTGGGGTCTGTTGGGATTTGGGATCATGGGGGGGGGGAATTGGGGGGGATTTGGGGGGTCCGGGTGTGTTTGGGGGGTGTTTAGGGGGGTCAGGGGGTGTTTAAGGGTATTTGGGGGGGTTCAGGGGGGATTTAGGGGGGGTCGGGGGGTATTTAGGGGGGTCAGGGGGTATTTAGATGGCTTAGGGGGTGTTTGGGGGTGTTTAGGGGGGCCAGGGGGTGTTTGGGGGTGTTTAGGAGGGTTCAGGGGGGATTTAGGGGGTTCAGGGGGTGTTTAGGGTGGTCGGGGGGGTGTTTGGGGGGTTCAGAGGATGTTTAGGGGGTTCAGGGGTATTTAGGGGGGCTCAGGAGTATTCGGGGGCCTCAGGGAGGGGTTCGGGTGGTATTTCGGGGTGTTTGGGGGTATTTAGGAGGTTTCAGGGGGTGTTTAGGGCACTCAGGGGGGGTCAGGGGTGTTCGGGGGTATTTAGGGGGGTTCAGGGGGAATTTAGGGGTATTCAGGGGGCTCAGGGGGGTTCAGGGTCGGTGGGTACGGGGGTCCAGGGGTGTTTAGGGAGCTCAGGGGTATTTAGGGGGTCTCGGGAGTATTTAGGGAGCTCAGGGGGTATTTAGGGGGGTTCAGGGGGTATTTAGGGGGTCCGGGGGTGTTTAGGGAGCTCAGGGGGTCTCAGGGGTATTTTGGGGTCTCAGGGTGGGTCAGGGTCGTTGGGCTCGGGGGTCTCAGGGGTATTTTGGGGTCAGGGTCGGTGGGCTCGGGGGTCTCAGGGGTATTTTGGGGTCAGGGTCGGTGGGCTCGGGGGTCTCAGGGGTGTTTTGGGGTCAGGGTCGGTGGGCTCGGGGGTCTCAGGGGTGTTTTGGGGTCAGGGTCGGTGGGCTCGGGGGTCTCAGGGGTATTTTGGGGTCAGGGTCGGTGGGCTCGGGGGTCTCAGGGGTATTTTGGGGTCAGGGTCGGTAGGGTCGGTGGGCTCGGGGGTCTCAGGGGTATTTTGGGGTCAGGGTCGGTGGGCTCGGGGGTCTCAGGGGTATTTTGGGGTCAGGGTCGGTGGGCTCGGGGGTCTCTCCCCGGCCTCCCCAGGGCTCGGTCCCGGCTCGTCCCGGCCGGGGATTAACGGGGATTAACGGGGAGGGGGGAGGGGAGGGGTGGGGGGGGCAGCGCTGGACACGTGACCGGGAACGGGGGAGGAGGGGGGGAGGGGCTGGGGACAAGAGAGGGGGGAGGGGCCAGTGGGGACAGGTGAGAGGGGGTGGGGACAGGTGTGTGGAAAGCGCCCATGGCTGGTTTTCAAAATGTTAAGAGTTAAAGAGCAATAAAATGGTTGTAAAAAAATAGGAGCACAATTGGATGTTGCTTTTTGCTTGCAGTTAATCCTTAAAGGGCTCTGCAATAAAAACCTTTGGAAGCATAATTTTAGAACATAATTTGGAATATATTTATAAAGGAAATTTGTTTATCTCACCCTTTAGTAAAGCAGAGAAAAGCAGTTTGAGAAAGGAAGATGAGCATCACCTCAAGGATTTCTGGTTTCCACCAAAGGGAAGCTGGACATCACTGCTGTGAGATTTATAATCCGTGGAATTAAAAGGTGGATCCACATCTGGGATTTGTCTTTCTTCTTTCAGAAACCAGACCAGCACCATCTGGGACCCTCCTTTTGGGATACGTCCTGAGAAAAACTAAAATCACAATAGGGTATAGAATTGTGAGGTAAAAATTGGGAATAGAAACTGCTGAGAAAGCGGATGAGCACCCCTATAAATACCTGTAACCCTCAATTATCAGTGTGCAGTTGGAGGGAAAACTTCCCCCACTGTACCCAGCGCTGTATTGCTCAAACTTTACCACGTTAATTAATTAATTGAGTGCTGCGGGGATATTGGCCTAGTCAAGCTTCTTATTTATAACAATGGCAGCCAGACTGAACAGCAAGCTACAGACTTAACTCAAAAATCTGCGTTCCGCCTAAATTAAAATGGATTTTTTCTACCTTGGAAAATTTCCGCCCTGCCTCAACAACTCCTGCCATGCTCTGCCACTGAGGCCTACAACTCCCATCATGCTCTGCCACTGAGGCCTACAACTCCCATCATGCTCCGCCACTGGGGCCTACAACTCCCATCATGCTCCGCCACTGGGGCCTACAACTCCCATCATGCTCCGCCTACAACTCCCGTCATGCACCGCCACTGAGGCCTACAACTCCCATCATGCTCTGCCACTGCTGCCTACAACTCCCATCATGCTCCACCACAGAGGCCTACAACTCCCATCATGCTCCATCTACAACTCCCATCATGCTCCACCACAGAGGCCTACAACTCCCATCATGCTCCACCACCGCTGCCTACAACTCCCGTCATGCTCCGCCTACAACTCCCATCATGCTCTGCCACTGAGGCCTACAACTCCCATCATGCTCCGCCACAGAGGCCTACAACTCCCGTCATGCTCCGCCACTGGGGCCTACAACTCGGGTCATGCTTCGCCTACAACTCCCATCATGCACGGCCACCACTGCCTACAACTCCCATCATGCTCTGCCACTGGGGCCTACAACTCCCATCATGCTCCACCACTGAGGCCTACAACTCCCGTCATGCACCACCACTGAGGCCTACAACTCCCATCATGCTCCGCCTACAACTCCCATCATGCTCCACCACAGGGGCCTACAACTCCCATCATGTTCTGCCACTGAGGCCTACAACTCCCATCATGCTCCACCTACAACTCCCATCATGCTCTACCACTGGGGCCTACCACTCCCATCGTGCCTCGCGGTTCCGCCACCTGTGCCTACAACTCCTGTCATGCCCCGCCATTGCTGCCTACAATGTTTTGTGGAGATAAACAAAACTCCACAATTTTTGTGAAAGTTGTAAAGCTGGTGTGTTTATTACAGCGCTGGACACATGTGGGAATCCATTCCTTCTCCTCACATTCCTGCCCACAGGCTCCATCCCCTCACGGCCAACGCCCGCCATTTTCCTGCACTTTGCCGCCACACGCTGCCGCCTACAACTCCCATCATGCCCCACGGGTGTCACAGCATCACCAGACCTGCGCCCTTTCTCCCTCAGGCCCTGCAGGTGCCGCTTGTACAAAATCACAGAATTATTCAGGTCGGGAAAAACCCTCAAAGCCATCAATTCCCATCGTTCCTTCCGCACCGCCAAGGCCACCCTAAACATGTCCCCAGGTGCCACATCCTCCCCTCACACGTTCCTCCCCTCAGCTGCCCCCCACAGGTTCCATTCCCCCACCGCCCTCACGGCCTCCATCTCCCCCTTCCGCTTCCCCTCACACCCCACAGGCAGCAATTCCCGCTCTCCCACCCCTCACGGGCACCGTTTTCCCCTCAGACACCTGCTGGGTGCCCATTCCTTCCCCTCACATTCCCCACAAGCTCCATCCCCTCACGCCTCCCCGCTCGCCATTTTCCCACCTTTTCCCGCCTTTTCCTGCCACACGCCGCCGCCTACAATCCCCGTCACGCTCTGCCACCGCCGCCTACAACTCCCATCATGCTCCGCACCGGGGTCTACAACTCCCATCATGCTCCGCCACCGCTGCCTACAACTCCCGTCATGCTTCGCCTACAACTCCCGTCATGCCCCGCGGTTCCGCCGCCACAGCCTACAACCCCCATCGTGCCCCGAGGGCACCGCCCCGCCCCTTTCCCCTCACGTGAGCGGCGGCCGCGCTCTCTGTGAGGGAGCCCCCCCCCACAAATCTCCCCAAATTTTCTCCCCCCCTCAGAATTTGGGGATCCCCCCGACCCCCCCAGCCATGGAGGAGGTGGACAAGATCCTGATCCACTCCCTGCGCCAGGCGGGGACGTGAGTGGGGCGGGAATGGGGGGGTTTGGGTGGTTGGGGGGCTCCGGGGGGGGGGGGCACTGAGGAATTTGGGGAGTCTGTGAGGGGGGGGCTGTGGAAGGACAGAGAGACACCCCCATGGAGGTTGGGGGGGTCACTGGGAACACCCCAAGGAATTTGGGTGGGGGTCCTGAGCGAATTGGGGGGGGCTGAGTGGATATTGGGGGTCCCTCGGGGGGGATTTGGGGGGGGGCACTGAGAAAACCCCGAGGAATTTGGGTGGGGGTCCCTGCAGAGGCTCTGGGGGTCCTGAGAGAATTGGGGGGGGCTGAGTGAATATTTGGGGGATTTTGGGGGGGCTTTTTTGGGGGGGCTGTTTGGGGATTTTTTAGGGGCTGTTTTGGGGGTTTTGGGGGCTGTTTTGGGGCTGTTTTGGGGACTTTTGGGGGGAATTTTTGGGGGGTTTCTGTGGGACTGTTTTGGGTGTTTTTAGGAGCTATTTTGGGGACTTTTGGGGGACAGTTTTGGGGATTTTTGGGGGCTGTTTTGGCGTTTTTTGGGGGACTGTTTTGGGGGATTTTTACGGAACTGTTTTGGGTGTTTTAGGGGTTGTTTTGGGGACTTTTGGGGGGCAGTTTGGGGCATTTTTGGGGGCTGTTTTGGGCATTTTTGAGGGCTGTTTTGGGGGGGACTTTGGGGGGTTGTGTTGCGGTTTTCGGGGGACTGTTCTGTAGACTTTGGGAGCTGTTCTGAGGATTTTTAGGGGCTTTTTTGGGGATTTTTTAGGCGCTGTTTTGGGGGTCTTTGGGGGCCGTTTTGGGGATTTTTGGGGGCCGTTTTGGTGATTTTGGGGGGCTGTTTTGGGGATTTTTGGGGGTCTGTGATGACTTTTGGGGTCTGTGATGACTTTTGGGGTCTGTGATGATGTTGGGGGTCTGTGATGATTTTTGGGGGCTGTTTTGGGTATTTTTGGGGTCTGTGATGATGTTGGGGGGCTGTTTTGGGGATTTTTTGGGGGTCTGTGATGGTTTTGCGGGGCTGTGATGATTTTTTTGGTCTGTGATGATGTTGGGGAGCTGTAATGATGTTGGGGGTCTATGATTATTTTGGGGTCCGTGATGATTTTGGGGGGCTGTTTTTGGGATTTTTGGGGGTCTATGATGATTTTTTGGGGTCCGTGATGATGTTGCGGGTCTATGATGATTTTGGGGTCTGTGATGATTTTGGGGGTCTGTGATGATTTTGGGCGTCTGTTTTGGGGATTTTTGGGGTCCGTGATGATGTTGCGGGTCTATGATGATTTTGGGGGTCTGTGATGATTTTGGGGGTCTATGATGATTTTGGGGGTCTGTGATGATTTTGGGGGTCTGTTTTGGGGATTTTTTGGGGGTCTGTGATGGTTTTGCGGGTCCGTGATGATTTTTGGCGTCCGTGATGATGTTGCAGGTCTATGATGAATTTTGGGGGTCCGTGATGATTTTGGGGTCTGTGATGATTTTGGGGTCCGTGATGATGTTGGGGGTCTATGATGATTTTGGGGTCTATGATGAATTTTGCGGGTCCGTGATGAATTTTGGGGTCCGTGATGATTTTGGGGTCCGTGATGATGTTGGGGGTCCGTGATGATGTTGCGGGTCTATGATGAATTTTGGGGGTCCGTGATGATGTTGCGGGTCTATGATGATTTTGGGGTCTGTGATGATTTTGGGGGGCTGTTTTGGGGATTTTTTGGGGTCTGTGATGGTTTTGCGGGTCTATGATGATGTTGGGGGTCTATGATGATTTTGGGGTCTATGATGAATTTTGCGGGTCCGTGATGAATTTTGGGGGTCCGTGATGATTTTTGGGGTCCGTGATGATGTTGCGGGTCTATGATGAATTTTGGGGGTCTATGATGATTTTGGGGGTCTGTGATGATTTTGGGGGTCTGTTTTGGGGATTTTTTTGGGGGTCTGTGATGGTTTTGCGGGTCTATGATGATGTTGCGGGTCTATGATGAATTTTGGGGGTCTATGATGAATTTTGTGGGTCCGTGATGATTTTTGGGGTCCGTGATGATGTTGGGGGTCTGTGATGGTTTTGCGGGTCTATGATGATTTTGGGGGTCTGTGATGATTTTGGGGGTCTGTTTTGGGGATTTTTTGGGGGTCTGTGATGGTTTTGCGGGTCCGTGATGAATTTTGGGGTCCGTGATGATGTTGGGGCTCCCCAGGGCGGTGCCCCCCGAGGTTCAGAGCGTGCGGGACCTGAGCCCGGAGCTGGTGGTGGCCGCCGCCGTTCGCTGCCTCCGCGCCGTCAGCCCCGCGCTGGGCGCTGCCCTGAGCCCGGCGCTGCCCCCGGGCATCTCCGCCCGCTTCCGCCTCGCCTCCGAGCTGGCCTCGGCCTGCCAGGTACCCCCGAACACCCCAAAACACGAACAAACCAAAAAAACACCCCGAACAAAACGGGGCTCCCCCCGGCTCAGCGCTCTCTGGGGTGGTTTGGGGGGAGCTGAGGGTTGGTTTGGGGGGGCTGGGGGTCGGTTTGAATGAATTGGGGGTGGTTTTGGGGTCTGGGGGTTGGTTTGGGGCAGTGGGGGTTGGTTTTAATGAATTTGGGGTGGTTTTGGGGAGCTGGGGGGTTGGTTTGGGGGGGCTGGGGGTCGGTTTGAATGAATTGGGGGTGGTTTGGGGGGAGCTGAGGGTTGGTTTGGGGGGGCTGGGGGTCGGTGTGAATGAATTGGGGGTGGGTTTGGGGGGTCTGGGGGTCGGTTTGAATGAATTGGGGGTGGGTTTGGGGGGGTCTGGGGATTGGTTTGAATGAATTGGGGGTGGTTTTGGGGTCTGGGGGTCTGGGGTTCGGTTTGAGGGGTCTGGGGGGTGTTTTTAATGAATTTGGGGTGGTTTTGGGGGGCTGGGGGTTGGTTTGGGGGGTCTGGGGATTGGTTTGAATGAATTGGGGGTGGTTTGGGGGGGCTGGGGGTCGGTTTGAATGAATTGGGGGTGGTTTGGGGGGGCTGGGGGTCGGTTTGAATGAATTGGGGGTGGTTTTGGGGTCTGGGGGTTGGTTTGGGGCAGTGGGGGTTGGTTTTAATGAATTTGGGGTGATTTTGGGGGGCTGGGGGTGGTTTTGGGGGGTCTGGGGGGTGTTTTTAATGAATTTGGGGTGGTTTTGGGGTGCTGGGGGGTTGGTTTGGGGCGGTCTGGGGGCTGGTTTGAATGAATTAGGGGTGGTTTTGGGGGGCTGAGAGTTTGGGGGGTCTGGGGTTTGGTTTGAATGAATTGGGGGTGGTTTGGGGGGTCTGGGTGTTATTTTGGGGGGTCTGGGGTTTGGTTTGGGGGATCTGGGGTTTGGTTTGGGGGGTCTGGGTGTTTTTTTTTAATGAATTGGGGTTGGTTTTGGGGGGCTGGGGTTGTTTTTAATGACTTGAGTGTGTTTGGGGGTGCCTGGGGCTTGTTTTGAATGAGTTTGGGGTGGGTTTTGAGTTTGGGGTGGTTTTGGGGGGGCTTGGGGTTGATTTGGGGGGGGTTCTGGGTATTGGTTTTAATCAGTTGCAGGTGGTTTTTAGGGGGGCTGGGGGTTGTTTTTGGGCTTAATTTTGGGGTTTTTTGGGGGGGATTTTGGGATTATTTTGAGGGGCTGTACCAGCTGCAGTTGAGTTTTGAGGGGCTGCGATTTGAGGGGGAATTCCTGTCCCCCAAAACCTCATTCCTCCCCTCCCAAAACCACCAAATCCCCCTCAAAGCCAGCACCCCACGAATTTTGGGGTGTCCCAAACAATTTTTGGGGTGTCCCCAAGCCTCTGAATGCCCTCAGGAGCTGGGCTTTGGGGGCGACGTCGGCTACCAGACCTTCCTGTACAGCTCCGAGCATGACGTGCGGCGCCTCCTCCTCTTCCTCGTGGAGAAACTGCCCCGGGACGAGGGCGAGCGCGGGGCTGAGACCCCCGGTACCAACATGGGGGGGGTCTCATGGGGTTTTGGGGTGTCCCGAGGGGGTTTTTGGGGTGCCCTGGGGGTCGGGGGGACAGGTTTGGTGTGGGGGATGCGGAGGTCGGAGCTGAGCCCGGAGCCGCTTCTGGTCCAGGTACTCGTGGGGGGGGAGGAAAAGGGAGGTCAGGGTGGAGGGGATCCCCCCAAAACAGCCCCCAAAATCACCAAAACAGCCCCCAAAAATCTCCCAAAACACCCCCCAAAAATCACCAAAACAGCCCCCAAAAATCTCCCAAAACATCCCCCCAAAATCACCAAAATATCTCCCAAACCATCCCCCCAAATCACCAAAATATCTCCCAAAACATCCCCCAAAATCACCAAAACATCCCTCAAAAATCTCCCAAACCAGCCCCAAATATCTCCTAAAACAGCCCCAAAAACCCCCGAAACTGCTCCTAAAAACCCACAAAACAGCCCCCAAAATCACCAAAACATCCCCCAAAAATCTCCCAAAATATCCCCCAAAAATCACCAAAATATCTCCCAAAACATCCCCCAAAATCACCAAAACATCCCCCAAAAATCACCAAAATATCTCCCAAAAATCTCCCAAACCAGCCCCAAAATATCCCCTAAAACAGCCTCAAAAACCCTCAAAACCGCTCCTTAAAACCCCAGAACAGCCCCCAAATATCCCCCAAACCCCCCAAAGTAGCCCCAAATATTCCCAAACCAGCCTCTAAAAACCCCCAAAACAACCCCTAAAACCACCCAAAAATCCCCTGAAAACCCCCAAAACACCCCCCAAATGTCCCAAAACCCCCAAAGCACCCCAAAAAATCCCCAAAACAGCCCCAGAAATACCCAAAAAAACCCTAAAAACCCCCAAACCAGCCCCCAAATACCCCCAAAACCCCCAAAAATAGCCCCAAATATCCCCAAAACAACCCCTAAAAACCCCCAAAACAACCCCTAAAACCACCCAAAAATCCCCTAAAAATCTCCAAAAATCCCCTGAAAACCCCCAAAACCCCCTCCAAATGTCCCCAAAACCCCCCAAAATACCCCAAAACCCCTCCAAAAATCCCCAGAACAGCCCCCAAATATCCCCCAAACACCCAAAAATAGCCCCAAATATCCCCAAAGCAGCCCCTAAAAACCCCCAAAAATACCCCAAAAACCCCCAAACCAGCCCCTAAAAACCCCCAAAAATCCCCCAAAACAGCCCCCAACACGCCCAAAAATCCCCCAAAACAGCCCCAGTAATACCCAAAAAACCCTAAAAACCCCCAAACCAGCCCCCAAATATCCCCCAAATACCCAAAAATAGCCCCAAATATCCCCAAACCAGCCTCTAAAAACCCCCAAAAATACCCCAAAAACCCCCAAAACAACCCCTAAAAACCCCCTAAATCCCTCAAAACAGCCCCCAACACCCCCAAAAATCCCCCAAAACAGCCCCAGAATACCCAAAAAACCCTAAAACCCCCAAACCAGCCCCCCAAATACCCCAAAAACCCCCAAAAATAGCCCCAAATATCCCCAAACCACCCCTAAAAACCCCCAAAAATACCCCAAAAACCCCCAAAACAACCCTAAAAATACCCAAAAATCCCCTAAAAATCCCTGAATGTCCCCAAACCCCCAAAGGACCCCCAAAAAGACCCAAAACCCCTCAAAAAATCCCCAAAACAGCCCCAGAAATACCCAAAAATCCCAAAACCCACCCAAAACAACCCCTAAAAATACCCCAAACACCCCTAAAACCCCCTAAATCCCCCAAATACCACCAAAACACCCATGCCCAAATTCCCCAAAAACCCCCAAAGCACCCCAAACAGCCCCAAAACAGCCCCAGAAATACCCCAAAAAACCCTAAAACCCAAAACAGCCCCCAAATATCCCCCAAAACCCCCCAAAATAGCCCCAAATATCCCCAAACCAGCCCCTAAAAACCCCAAAAATCCCCAAAAACCCCCAAAACCCCAAAAAACCCCAAAAAACCCCCAAAAATCCCCCAAACAGCCCCAGTAATACCCAAAAAACCCCTAAAAACCCCCAAAACAGCCCCCAAATATCCCCCAAATACCCAAAAATAGCCCCAAATATCCCCAAACCAGCCTCTAAAAACCCCCAAAAATACCCCAAAAACCCCCAAAACAACCCCTAAAAACCCCCCTAAATCCCTCAAAACAGCCCCCAACACCCCCAAAAATCCCCCAAAACAGCCCCAGTAATACCCAAAAAACCCTAAAAACCCCCAAAACAGCCCCCAAATATCCCCCAAAACCCCCAAAATAGCCCCAAATATCCCCAAACCAGCCCCTAAAAACCCCCAAAAATACCCAAAAACCCCAAACCAGCCCCTAAAAACCCAACCAAAAATCCCCAAAACAGCCCCAGTAATACCCAAAAACCCCTAAAAACCCCCAAACCAGCCCCCAAATATCCCCCAAATACCCAAAAATAGCCCCAAATATCCCCAAACCAGCCTCTAAAAACCCCCAAAAACAATACCCCCCCAAAACAACCCCTAAAAACCCCCCTAAATCCCACAAAACAGCCCCCAACACCCCCAAAAATCCCCCAAAAACAGCCCCAGAAATACCCAAAAAACCCTAAAAACCCCCAAACCAGCCCCCAAATACCCCCAAAACCCCCAAAAATAGCCCCAAATATCCCCAAACCAGCCCCTAAAAAACCCCCAAAAATACCCCAAAAACCCCCAAAACAACCCCTAAAAATACCCAAAAATCCCCTAAAAATCCCTGAATGTCCCCAAAACCCCCAAAGGACCCCCAAAAAGACCCAAAACCCCTCAAAAAATCCCCAAAACAGCCCCAGAAATACCCAAAAATCCCCAAAACCCCCCAAAACAACCCCTAAAAATACCCCAAACAACCCCTAAAAACCCCCCTAAATCCCCCAAATACCACCAAAACACCCCCCAAATGTCCCCAAAACCCCCAAAGCACCCCAAAACAGCCCCAAAACAGCCCCAGAAATACCCCAAAAAACCCTAAAAACCCCCAAAACAGCCCCCAAATATCCCCCAAAACCCCCCAAAATAGCCCCAAATATCCCCAAACCAGCCCCTAAAAACCCCCAAAAATACCCAAAAACCCCCAAAACAACCCCTAAAAACCCCCAAAAATCCCCCAAAACAGCCCCAGTAATACCCAAAAAACCCCTAAAAACCCCCAAAACAGCCCCCAAATATCCCCCAAATACCCAAAAATAGCCCCAAATATCCCCAAACCAGCCTCTAAAAACCCCCAAAAATACCCCAAAAACCCCCAAAACAACCCCTAAAACCCCCCCTAAATCCCTCAAAACAGCCCCCAACACCCCCAAAAATCCCCCAAAACTCCAAAAAAACCCCTAAAAGCCCCAAAAAAGCCCCAAAATGCCCCAAACCATCCCTGTGCAGGCAAGGCGGGGGCGCTGCTCCGAGCCGTGGGCGCCCGGATCCGGGAGCACCTGGGCACCCCCTGGGTGCCCCCCCCGTGCCGAACCCCAAAACTGCAGCGGCTCCAGGTGAGACCTTGGGGTGCGGGGGGGTCCCCCCAAACCCGCCAGGGCCCCCCCGATTCATTAGCGGGGTAATTAAGGCGTTAATGAAGGCGTTAATTAACCCCTCGTAGGGTACGAGGCACCTGCGTCCGTTCGTTACCTGCGCCCTGGTCCTGCCTCAAAACGGGGGGAGCCCAGGTGAGAATGGGGGGGGGGGAACCCCCAAATTTGGGGGGTTCGGGTGGAATTTGGGGGTGTCAGCCTGAGGGGGGGTTGGGGGGTTTTTTGGGGTTTTTGGGGATTTTTTGGGGGAATTTTTGGGGTTTTTTTTGGGATTTTTAGGGGCTGTTTTGGGGAAATTTTGGGGGTTTTTTGGGGAATTTTGGGGCTGTTTTGGGGGAATTTTGGGGGGTTTTTGGGGGGATTTTAGGGGATTTTTTGGGGGGATTTTTTGGGGTTTTTAGGGGCTGGTTTGGGGATTTTTTGGGGTTTTTTTGGGGTTTTTAGGGGCTGTTTTGGGGGAATTTTTGGGGTTTTTTGGGGAATTTTGGGGGCTGTTTTGGGGGAATTTTGGGGGGTTTTTGGGGGGTTTTAGGAGATTTTTTGGGGGGAATTTTTGGGGTTTTTTGGGGAATTTTGGGGGCTGTTTTGGGGGGATTTTGGGGTATTTTTGGGGGTTTTTTGGGGCTGTTTTGGGGGGCTGATGTAGAGATTTTTGGGGCTGTTTTGGGGATATTTGGGGGCGGTTTTTGGGAGCTGTTTTGGGGGTATTTGGGGGCTGTTTTGGGGATTTGGGGAGATTTGTTGGGGTTTTTGGGGGATTTTTAGGGGCTGGTTTGGGGGATTTTTTGGGGGCTGGTTTGGGGGGTTTTGGGGTATTTTTGGGGAATTTTTGGAGTTTTTTGGGGTTTTTAGGGGCTGTTTTGGGGGAGTTTTTGAGGCTGTTTTGGGGGTTGTTTGGGGATTTTTAGGGGCTGTTTTGGGGTTTTTGGGAGCTGGTTTACAGATTTTTGGGGGGCTGTTTTGGGGGTTTTTAGGGGCTGTTTTGGGGATATTTGGGGGCAGTTTTGGGGGGCTGTTTTGGGGATTTTTGGGGGCTGTTTTGGGGATTTTTTGAGGGGCTGTTTTGGGCATTCTGGGTGATTTTTGGGGGCTGTTTTGGGGATTTTTGGGGGCAGTTTTGGGGATCTCTGGGGCTGTTTCGGGGATTTCTGGGGCTGTTTTAGGGGGCCTCTTTTGGGATTTTTGTGATCTCCATGTTTCGCACCCATTCCTCCTCACCCCCCCCCCCGTCCCCCCAGAACTGCAGGAATATTTTGGGGGTGCAGCCCCCCCGGTGCCAGCGCAGCCCCCCCGTTCCTGGCTGAGCCCCCCGGCCCTGCTGGAGGCGCTGGGGGCCCAGCTCAGCGCCCCCAATGAGGGGGGCCCGGAATGGGGGCGCCCCCGGCTGCCCCCCCAGGTGAGACCCCAGGATGGGCCGGGATTTGGGGGGGTCTGGGCTGTTTTGGGGTTTTTGGGGTTTTTTGGGGGTTGTTTTGGGGATTTTTGGGGTTTTTTGGGGGGATTTTTGGGGTTGTTTTGGGGATTTTGGGTTTTTTTGGGGGGGATTTTTGGGGTTTTTTTGGGGGTTATTTTGGGGATTTTTCGGGGCAGTTTTTTTGGGGGCTGTTTTTGGGACTGTTTTGGGAGCTATTTCCATGATTTTGGGGGCTGTTTTGGGGAGCTGTCTCAGTGATTTTGGGGGCTGTTTTGGGGGCTATTTCCATGATTTTTGGGGGCTGTTTTGGGGGCTATTTCCATGATTTTTGGGGGCTGGCTCTGTTGATTTTTGGGAGCTGTCTCAGTGATTTTGGGGGCGGTTTTGGGGGCTGTTTTTGGGGCTATTTCAATGATTTTGGGGGCTGTTTTGGGGGAGCTGTTTCAGTGATTTTTGGGGGCTATTTCACTGATTTTGGGGGGCTGTTTTGGGGGCTATTTCACTGATTTTTGGGAGCTATTTCACTGATTTTTGGGGGCTGTTTTTGGGGGCTATTTCCATGATTTTGAGGGCTGTTTTTGGGGTCTATTTCACTGATTTTTGGGGGCTGTTTTGGGGGCTATTTCACTGATTTTTGGGGGCTGTTTTGGGGGCTGTTTTGGGAGCTATTTCACTGATTTTTGGGGGCTGTTTTGGGAGCTATTTCCATGATTTTGGGGGCTGTTTTGGGGGCTATTTCACTGATTTTTGGGGCTGTTTTAGGGCTCTCCCCCCACACCTCTCCCCCCCTTTCTCTCCCCCAGGACTCCCAGGAGCGGCCGCGGCTCCGGGCTCGGCTCCGGGCTCTGGAGTTCCTGCGCCAGGCGTGGCCCCCCCGGCCCCAGGAACCCGGGGCCCCCCCTGGACCCTGCCTGGCTCCACGAGGCCTTCGGGGCTGGGGGCGCCGGGGGGGCCCTGCCCAAGGGCTCCCGCTTCACCCGCACCCAGCACCTGACCCAGCAACAGGTGGGGGCACGGGGGGTTTGGGGCTGATTTTGGGGGTTTTGGGTGATTTTGGGGGGTTTGGGGGTGATTTTGGGGGGTCAGGGGGTGATTTTGGGGTTTTGGGGGTGATTTTGGGGGGTCAGGGGGTTGTTTTTAGTGAGTTGGGGGTGGGTTTGGGGGGCTGGGAGTTGGTTTGGGGAGCTGAGGGTGGATTTTGGGGAGGGTTTGGGTGATTTTGGGGGGTCAGGGGGTTGTTTTTAGTGAGTTGGGGGTGGTTCTTGGGGGCTCAGGGTTGGATTTGGGGGTTCTGGGGTTTGGATTTGGGGGGCTGGGGGTTGGAGCTGGGGGCTGTGGGTTGGAGTTGGGGGCTGGGGGTTGGTTTTGGGGGTTCTGGGGTTTGGATTTGGGGGTTCTGGGGTTTGGATTTGGGGGGCTGGGGGTTGGATTTGGGGGGCTCAGGGTTGTTTTTAGTGAGTTGGGGGTGGGTTTGGGGGGCTGGGAGTTGGTTTGGGGAGCTGAGGGTGGATTTTGGGGGGTTTTGGGTGATTTTGGGGGGTTTGGGGTATTTTGGGGGTTTGGGGGTGATTTTGGGGGTTTTGGGTGATTTTGGGGGGTTTTTGGGTGATTTTGGGGGGTTTTGGGTGATTTTGGGGGGTTTGGGGGTGATTTTGGGGGGGTTTTGGGTGATTTGGGGGGGTTTTGGGTGATTTTGGGGGGTTTGGGGTGATTTTGGGGGTTTTTGGGTGGTTTTTGGGTGATTTTGGGGGGGTTTTGGGTGATTTTGGGGGGTTTTGGGTGATTTTGAGGGGGTTTTGGGGTGATTTTGGGTGATTTTGGGGGGTTTGGGTGTTTTTGGGGGGGTTTGGGGTGATTTTGGGGGGGTTTTGGGGGTGATTTTGGGGGGGTTTGGGGTGATTTTGGGGGGGTTTTGGGGGTGATTTTGGGGGGTCAGGGGTGATTTTGGGGGGTCAGGGGGTTGTTTTTAGTGAGTTGGGGGTGGTTTTTGGGGGCTCAGGGTTGGATTTGGGGTTTTGGGGGTTGGATTCGGGGGGCTGGGGTGGATTTTGGGGGGGTTTTGGGTGATTTTGGGGGGGTTTGGGTGATGTTGGGGGGCTTTGGGGAGATTTTGGGGGTTGGGGGTGATTTTGGGGGGTTTGGGTGATTTTGGGGGGTTTGGGGGTGATTTTGGGGGGGGTTTGGGTGATTTTGGGTGGTTTTGGGGGTTGTTTTGGGGGGTTTTGGGTCATTTTGGGGGGTTTTTGGGTGATTTTGGGTGGTTTTTGGGTGATTTTGGGGGGGTTTTGGGTGATTTTGGGGGGTTTTGGGTGATTTGGGGGTTTTTGGGTGATTTTGGGTGGTTTTTGGGTGATTTTGGGGGGGTTTTGGGTGATTTTGGGGGTTTTGGGTGATTTTGGGTGGTTTTTGGGTGATTTTGGGGGGTTTTGGGTGATTTTGGGGGGTTTTGGGTGATTTTGGGGTTTTTGGGTGATTTTGGGTGGTTTTTGGGTGATTTTGGGGGTTTTGGGTGATTTTGGGGGGTTTGGGTGATTTTGGGCGGTTGTTGGGTGATTTTGGAGGGTTTTTGGGTGATTTTGGGGGGTTTTTGGGTGATTTTGGGGGGTTTGGGGTGATTTTGGGGGGTTTTGGGTGATTTTGGGGAATTTTGGGTGATTTTGGGTGGTTTTTGGGTGATTTTGGGGGGTTTTTGGGTGGTTTTGGGTGGTTTTGGGTGATTTTGGGGCTCTGCTTTGCCCCCTCCCCTCCCTGAGCCCTGGGGGTCTCTCCCCCCTCCCCCCCAGGACCCCCGGTGCTGCTGCAGCGAATCCAGGGCGGGGCTGAGACCCCCAGGGGCCAAAGGGCAACGAGGAGGTGAGGGGGGAACGCGGGGTCACGCGGGGTCACGCAGGGGTCACCTGGGGGCACTCGGGGTCACTCATTGGTCACTCATTGGTCACTCATTGGTCATTCATGGTCACTCATTGGTCACTCAAGGTCACTCATGGTCACTCTGGTCTCTCTCTGGTCACCCATTGGTCACCCATTGGTCACTCTTGTCACTGTGGTCACTCTGGTCACTCATTGGTCACTCCATTGTCCCCATTGGTCACTCATTGGTCACCCATTGGTCACCCATTGGTCACTCTGGTCACCCATTGGTCACTCTGGTCACTCTGGTCACCCATTGGTCACTCATGGTCACTCATGGTCACTCTGGTCACCCATTGGTCACCCATTGGTCACCCATTGGTCACCCATTGGTCACTCTCCGGTCTCTCTCTGTCCCAGCCCCCCGAGGCCGCGCTGCTGGAGGGGGGCCCTGGCCGGGCTGGGAGGCCGAGATCGAGCGGTGCCAGGGGCAGCTCCGGGGGGCCCGGCTGGGGCTGGCACAGGTGGGCAATGGGGGCAATGGGGCAATGGGGCAATGGGGGCAATGGGGGAAATGGGGGCAATGGGGGAAATGGGGGGAAATGGGGGAAATGGGGGGACAGGGGGGGCACGGGGGCATGGGGAAAATGGGGGGCACAGGGGGGGCATGGAGGGCATGGGGGGAATGGGGGGGACAGGGGAGGGGTCTGGGGGGCACAGGGGGGCATGGGGGGTATGGGAGCAATGGGGGAAAATGGGGGGCAGTGGAGGCACGGGCGGGCACAGGGGGACAGGGGGAAATGGGGGGCACAGGGGGGTTTTGGGGGGCACTGGGGAGGGGTCTGGGGGCCACAGGGGGGCACGGGGGGCACAGGGGGGCACTGGGGTGTTTTGGGGGGCACGGGGGGGGGTCTGGGGGGCACGGGGGGGGCTCCTCTGGGGCTGGCACAGGTGGGCACGGGGGGCAATGGGGGACAGGAGGGCACAGGTGGGCACAGGGGAAATGGGGGGCATGGGGGGCACAGGGGGGGTTTGGGGTGCCCTGGCTGATTCCGGGGTGCCCTGGCTGATTTTGGGGTGCCCTGTGTGATTTCGGGGTGCTCTGCCCCCCTCCCCAGGCCGAGGCCGAGCTCCAGCAGTTTCGGGGGGCCCTGGGGGGGCGCGAGGACGCCCTGAGGGTCAAGGCCGGGCGCTGGAGCTGCTGCCGGACGCGCAGAACAACCTGGGCAAGCTGCAGGTGGGGCTGGGGATTGGGGGATTTGGGGGGGATTTGGGGGTCCCAGCAGGTTTGGGGGGGATTGGGGGGTCCCAGCAGATTGGGGGACGGCATTTGGGGGAGATTTGGGGGTCCCAGCAGGTTTGGGGGGATTTTGGGGGGTTGGGGTAGGGAATGGTCCCAGTGAGGGGCGGGTTGGGGGGGTCAGTTTGGGGGTGTCTGGAGTTTTTGGGGTGTCAGTCCCAGGGGGGTTCAGGAGTTTTTGGGGCTCAGTCTGGGGGTGTTCAGCAGTTTTTTTTGGGGGTGTCATTCTGGGGATGTTCAGCAGTTTTTGGGGGTCATTCCAGGGGGGTTCAGCAGTTTTTTTGGGGGGGGTCACTCCGGGGTCTCTCATCGTTCGGGGCTCGGTTTTTGGGGGTGTTATTCCGGTGCTGTTCAGCAGTTTTTGGGGGTGTCAGTCCCAGAGGTGTTCAGCAGTTTTTTGGGGGTCACTCTGGGCTCTCTCTCACCGTCCGGGGCTCAGTTTTGGGGGCTCATTCCGGGGGATGTTCAGCAGTTTTTGGGGGTGTTATTCCGGGGTGGTTCAGCAGTTTTTGGGGGTGTTATTCTGGGGTGTTCAGCAGTTTTTGGGGGGTCATTCCGGGGGATGTTCAGCAGTTTTTGGGGGGTCATTCCGGGGGTGTTCAGCAGTTTTTTTGGGGGTCACTCGGGGGTCTCTCTCATCATTCGGGGCTCGGTTTTTTGGGGGTCACTCTGGGGTCTCTCTCTCACTGTCCGGGGCTCAGTTTTGGGGGGTCATTCCGGGGTGGTTCAGCAGTTTTTGGGGGGTCACTCCGGGGGTGTTCAGCAGTTTTTGGGGGGTCATTCCGGGGTGTTCAGCAGTTTTTGGGGGTGTTATTCCGGGATGGTTCAGCAGTTTTTGGGGGTGTTATTCCGGGGTGGTTCAGCAGTTTTTGGGGGTGTTATTCCGGGGGATGTTCAGCAGTTTTTTGGGGGTGTTATTCTGGGGATGTTCAGCAGTTTTTGGGGTGTTATTCCGGGATGGTTCAGCAGTTTTTGGGGGGTCATTCCGGGGGTGTTCAGCAGTTTTTTGGGGTCACTCGGGGCTCTCTCTCTCACCCTCGGGCTCCCGGCCCTGCCCCAGCTGGTGCTGGAGTCCAGCAGCCGCCGCCTCCTCAGCCTGGCCGGGCAGTGGGAGCGGCACCGGGAGCCGCTGCTGGCCGAGCTCCGGGAGCTGCGGGCGCTGCGCGAGCGCGCCCAGGTACGGGCCCCGCCCCCACCGCACCCTCCCTCCCCTCCCTTCCCTTCCCTTCCCTTCCCTTCCTTCCCTTCCCTTCCCTTCCCTTCCTTCCCTTCCCTTCCCTTCCCTTCCCTTCCCTTCCTTCCCTTCCCTTCCCTTCCCTTCCCTCTTTTCGCCTTTTCCCCTTTTCTCTTTTATTTTCCCTTTTTTTCTTTTATTTTTCTTTCCCTTTTCCCCTTTTCCCCTTTTCTTTTCCCCTTTTTTCATTTCTTTTTCCTTCCCTTTTCCCCTTTTTCTTTTCTTTTCCTTTTTTTCCTTTCCTTTCTTCCTTTCCTTTTCTTTCCTTTTCTTTTCTTTTCTTTTCTTTTCTTTTCTTTTCTTTTCTTTTCTTTTCTTTTCTTTTCTTTTCTTTTCTTTTCTTCCCTTTTCCCTTTTCCCCCTTTTTTTTTTCTTTTCCCTTTTTTCTTTTCATTTTCTTTTTCCTTCCCTTCCCTTTTCCCCTTTTCCCCTCTTTTTCTTTTATTTTCCCTTTTTTTCCTTTTCCTTTTCTTTTTTCCCTTCTCTTTTTTATTTTCCCTTCCCTTTTCCCCTTTTCCCTTCTTTTCTTTTCATTTTCTTTTTCCTTCCCTTCCCTTTTCCCTTTTCCCCTCTTTTCTTTTATTTTCCCTTTCCCCCTTTTCCTTTTCTTTTTCCTTCCTTTTCCCCTTTCCCCTTTCCCCTTTTCTTTTCCCTTTTTTCTTTTCCTTTTCTTTTTTCTCTTCCCTTTTTTATTTCCCCTTCCCTTTCCTTTTCCCTTTTCCCCTTTTCCCTTTTTTCTTTTCTTTTTCCTTCCCTTTTCCCCTTTTCCTTTTCCCTTTTCCCCTTTTTTCTTTTATTTTCCCTTTTTTTCTTTTCCTTTTCTTTTTCCTTCCCTTCCCTTCCCTTTTTTATTCTCCCTCCCCTTTCAGACTCCCCATATTCCCAAATTCCCCAAAACTGGGTTTGGGCTTCCCAAATTCCCCAAAACTTGGTTTGGGCTTCCCATATTCCCAAATTCCCCAAAATCTGCTCCATTTTCTGCTCCCTCCCCGATGAATTCTCCTCCCCTTCCCGCCGCTCCTGGAGCCCCTTTGGGGTTTCTGGGTGTCCCTGGGAGCCCCTTTGGGGTTTCTGGGTGTCCCTGGAGCCCCTTTGGGGGTTCTGGGCTGTCCCAGTCTCCTCCTGCTGCTGCTGCTGGTTCTGTTTGGGGGTTCCCGTGGTGATTTCGGGGTCCCCCACAGCGCGAATCCTCGCGGCGCCGGGCGGAGACGCGGGCGCTGCTCCAGCGCAGCCGCGCGGCCGCCGAGGAGGCGCGGAGGAAAGAGACCCTGCACGGGCAGCTGGTGGGGTTTGGGGGGAAATGGGGGATTGGGGGGGTCCTGAGGGGGTCTGGGGGGGATTTTCGGGGTCCTGAGGGGGTTTGGGGGGATCTGAGGGGCTTTGGGGCGGATTTGGAGGGTCCTGAGGGGTTTTGGAGGGGATCTGAGGGGATTTTGGGGGGGTCCTGAGTGGTTTTGGGGGGGTCCTGAGGGATTTGGGGGGGATTTGGGGGGGTCCTGGGGGGATTTGGGGGCTCCTGAGGGACTTTGGGGGGGATCTGAGGGGATTTGGGGGGGATCTGAGGGGGTTTGGGGGGGATTTGGGGGAGTCCTGGGGGGATTTGGGGGCTCCTGACGGAGTTTGGGGGGATCTGAGGGCATTTGGGGGGTCCTGGGGGGCTTTGGGGGGATTTGGGGGGGTCCTGAGTGGTTTTGGAGGAGTCCTGGGGGGATTTGGGGGGTCCTGAGGGGTTTTGGGGGGCTCCTGGGGAGGGTCCTGAGGGGGTTTGGGGGGGTCCTGAGGGGGTTTGGGGGTCATTGGGGGGACCCTGAGAAGTTCTAGGGGAGCTCAAAGGGGGGTCCTGAGGGATTTGGGGGTTTGGCGGGGTCCTGAGTGGTTTTGGGGGAGATCTGAGGGGATTTGGGGGGATCTGAGGGGCTTTGGGGGGGATTTGGGAGGGTCCTGAGGGGTTTTGGAGGGGATCTGAGGGGGTTTGGGGGGATCTAAGGGGATTTGGGGGGTCCTGAGGGGGTTTGGGGGGATCTGAGGGGATTTGGGGGAGTCCTGAGGGGGTTTGGGGGGATCTGAGGGGATTTGGGGGGGTCCTGTGGGGCTTTGGGGGGGGATTTGGGGGGTCCTGAGTGGTTTTGGGGGCCTCCTGAGGGGGTTTGGGGGGGGTCCTGAGGGGGTTTGGGGGTCATTGGGGGGACCCTGAGAAGTTCTAGGGGAGCTCTAAAGGGGGGGTCCTGAGGGATTTGGGGGGTTTGGGGGAGTCCTGGGGGCTTTGGGGGGGATTTGGGAGGGTCCTGAGTGGTTTTGGGGGAGGTCCTGAGGGATTGGGGTCATTGGGGGACCCTGAGACGTTCTAGGGGGCTCGGGGGGGGGGTCCTGAGGGCTTTGGGGGGTCCTGAGTGGTTTTGGGGGGGGACCTGAGGCGCTTTGGGGGGATTTGGGGGGTCCTGAGGGGGTCCTGAGTGGTTTTGGGGAGTCCTGAGGGGATTTGGGGGGGTCCTGGGGGGATTGGGGGGATTTGGGAGGGTCCTGAGGGGATTTGGAGGGGATCTGAGGGGGTTTGGGGGGATCTAAGGGGATTTGGGGGGGTCCTGGGGGCTTTGGGGGGGTTTGGGGGGAATCTGGGGGATTTGGGGGGTCCTGAGTGGTTTTGGGAGGGTCCTGAGGGGTTTTGGGGAGGATTTGGGGGGGTTCTGAGGGGTTTTGGGGGTCCCGAGTGGTTTTGGGGGTCGTTGGGTGGACCCTGAGATGTTCTAGGGGGGCTCAAGGGGCACTGGGGAGGTTTTGGGGGTGATCTGGGCTGATTTTGGGGTGCCCAGGGTAATTTTGGGGGTGATTCGTGCTGATTTTGGGGGTTTTTGGGGTGACTTGTGCTGATTTTGGGGTTTTTGGGCTGATTTTGGGGTTTTTGGGGTGCCCTGGGTAGGTTTTGGGGGTGACTTGTGCTGATTTTGGGGTTTTTGGGGGTGACTTGTGCTGATTTTGGGCTGATTTTGGGGTGATTTTTGGGGGTTTTTGGGGTGCCCAGGGTAATTTTGGGGGTGATCTGCGCTGATTTTGGGGTGATGTTGGGCTGATTTGTGCTGATTTTGGGGGGATTTTGGGGTGATCTGTGCTGATTTTGGGGGGATTTTGGGGTGCCCTGGTAGGTTTTGGGGGTGATTCGTGATGATTTTGGGGTGATTTTGGGCTGATTTGTGCTGATTTTGGATCATTTTGGGGTGATCCCCGCTGATTTTGGGGTGATTTTGGGGTTTTTGGGGGTGACTTGTGCTGATTTTGGGGGTTTTTGGGGGTGACTTGTGCTGATTTTGGGCTGATTTTGGGGTTTTTGGGGGTGACTTGTGCTGATTTTGGGGGTTTTTGGGGGTGACTTGTGCTGATTTTGGGGTTTTTGGGGGGTGACTTGTGCTGATTTGGGTTTTTGGGGGTGACTTGTGTTGATTTTGGGGGTTTTTGGGTGATTTTGGGGGTGATTTGTGCTGATTTGGGGTTTTTGGAGGTGACTTTGCTGATTTTGGGGTTTTTTGGGGTTTTGAGGTGGCCGAGCTGGCGTCGCTGCCCCGCGACGTTTCCCGGGCCGGGTACACCCAGCGCATCCTGGAGCTCGTGGGCAACATCCGCAAGCAGAAGGAGGAGATCGGCAAGGTGGGGGCGACTTGGGGGGCTCCGGCACTTTTGGGGGGCTCCGGCACTTTTGGGGGGCTCCGGCACTTTTGGGGGCTCCGGCACTTTTGGGGGGTTCTGGCACTTTTTGGGGGCGTTCTGGCACTTTTGGGGGGGTTCTGACATTTTGGGGGGGCACTTTGAGGGAGTTTTGGGGTCCCTCATGGAGCCTGAAGGGGTTTGGGGGCGATTTTGGGATGTTTGGGTCTGTTGAGGTTTTGGGGGCGATTTTGGGGTGTTTGGGTCTGTTGGAGGTTTTGGGGGCGATTTTGGGGTGTTTGGGTCTGTTGAGGTTTTGCGGGGATTTTGGGGAGGTTCTGAAATTTTGGAGGGGCGGTTCTGACATTTTAGGGGGTCCCCAGTTCTCGTAGTGGGGGGAATCAGAGAATTTTGGGGTCCCTCATGGAGCCTGAAGGGGTTTGGGGGCGATTTTGGGGTGTTTTGTTCTGTTGAGGTTTTGGGGGGATTTTGGGGGAGGTTCTGAAATTTTGGGGGGGCGGTTCTGACATTTTAGGGGGTCCCCAGTTCTCGTAGTGGGGGGAATCAGAGAATTTTGGGGTCCCTCAGGCAGCCTGAAGGGGTTTGGGGGTGGTTTTTGGGGGGCTGGGGAGGAGAATTTGGGGGGGTTCTGAAATTTTGGGGGGCATTTTGGGAGAATTTTGGGGTCCCTCACGGAGCCTGAAGGGGTTTGGGGGCGATTTGGGGGTGTTTGGTTCTGTTGTAGATTTTGGGGGGCGATTTTGGGGTGTTTGGTTCCGTTTGAGGTTTTGGGGGGCTTTTGGGGGGTCTGTGCACACCCCTAAATTGAGGAGGGGTTTTTTGGGGTGTCTGACCCCCCCCCATTTTTGGGGGGACCCCTGCCCAGATCCTGGAGGACACCAGGGCTCTGCAGAAGGAGATCAACGCCCTGGTGGGGAAACTGGAGAGAACCTTCAGCGTCACCGACGAGCTGCTCTTCAAGGTGGGACCCCGAAAATGGGGAGGGGACCCCGAAAATGGGGTTGGAGGTCACGCTAAAAATGGGGTTTGGGGTCACCTCAAAAATGGGGAGGAGTCACCCCAAAAATGGGGAGGGGGGACCCGAAAAATGGGGTTTGGTGTCCCCCCAAAAATGGGGAGGGGTCATCCCAAAAATGGGGTTTGGGGTCACTCCAAAAATGGGGAGAGGTTACCCCAAAAATGGGGAGGGGTCACCCCAAAAATGGGGAGGAGTCACCCCAAAAATGGGGTTTGGGGTCACCTCAAAAATGGGAAGGAGTCACCCCAAAAATGGGGAGGGGGACCCGAAAAATGGGGTTTGGGGTCACCTCAAAAATGGGGAGGAGTCACCCCAAAAATGGGGTTTGGGGTCACCCCAAAAATGGGGAGGGGTCATCCCAAAAATGGGGAGGAGTCACCTCAAAAATGGGGTTTGAGGTCACCCCAAAATGGGGAGGAGTCACCTGAAAAATGGGGAGGGGGACCCCAAAAATGGGGAGAGGTCACCCCAAAAATGGGGTTTGGGGTCACCCCAAAAATGGGGTTTGGGGGGGTCCTGGGGGAGGGGATTCAGTGGCACCCCCTGGATGGGGAGGGGTCCCCAAAAGGATGAGGAGCTGGGAGCCCCCAAATGTCCCCATGAGCCCCCCAAAAATGTCACGGAACCCCCAAATTGTCCCTTTGGGAAGTGTCCCTGTGCCCCCCAAAATCTCACATGTGCCCCCAAAGTGCCCCTGTGCCCCCCAAAATGCCACTTGTGTCCCCCAACGTGCCCCTGTGCCCCCCAAATTGTCCTTGTCCCCTCCAACTGTCCCTGAACCCCCAAACTGTCCCTGTGTCCCCCCAAAATGCCACATCTGCCCCCCAAAGTGTCCTTGTCACCCCCAAATGTTCCTGTGCCCCCCAAACTGTCCCTGTGTCCCCCTAAAATGCCACATCTGCCCCCCAAATGTCCCTGAACCCCCCAATGTCCCTGTGCTCCCAAAGTGTCCCTGTCCCCCCAAAGTATCCTTGTCACCCCAAATGTCCCTGAACCCCCAAACTGTCCCTGTCCCCCCAAATGTCCCTGTCCCCCAAATGTCCCTGTGCCCCCCCAACCTGTCCCTGTCCCCCCAAATGTCCCTGTGCCCCCAAAGTGCCCCTGTCACCCCAAATGTCCCTGTGCCCCAAACGTCCCTGTTCCCCCAGCCTGTCCTTGTGCCCCGCAAATGTCCCTGTGTCCCCCCAAAATGCCACATCTGCCCCCAAACTGTCCCTGTCCCCCCAACCTGTCCCTGTGCCCCCAAATGTCCTGAACCCCAAAACTGTCCCTGTGCCCCCAAATGTCCTGAACCCCCAAACTGTCCCTGTCCCCGTAACCTGTCCCTGTACCCCCCAATGTCCCTGTGTCCCCCCAACCTGTCCCTGTGTCCCCCCAAATTCCCTGTACCCCCCAAACTGTCCCTGTCCCCCCAACTGTCCCTGTCCCCCCAATGTCCCTGTGTCCCCCCAATGTCCCTGTGTCCCCAGGACGCCAAGCGGGACGAGGTGGTCAGGAAAGCCTACAAGTACCTGGCAGCTCTGCACGAGGTACCGGGGCTGGGGGGGCTCTGGGGGCTCTGGGGGGCTCAAGGGGGCGCTGGAATTTGGGGGGTCCCTTTGAACCCCCTTTTGTGCCCCCCCCCCCCCAGAACTGTGCGCAGCTGATCCGAACCATCGAGGACACCGGGACCATCCAGAGGGAGATCCGGGACCTGGAGGAGCAGGGTGGGGCTGGACCGGGGGATTGGGGGATCTGGGGATTTTGGGGGATTTTTGGGGGGATTTTGGGGGGATTTGAGGGGGGGAGATGAATTCTGGTGCCTCTGGGCCCCCCCAGTTTACGCCCCCATTTTTCCCTCCCAATTTTTACCCTCTGTTTTTACCCCCAATTTTCCCCTCTCGTTTTGCCCCCACCCCGAAATTTTCCCCTCTCATTTTGCTCCCCCTTTTACCCCAATTTCCCCCCACCCCCGTTTTATCCCCCCAATCTTTCCCCTCTGTTTTGCTCCCCCAATTTTTAACCCCCCAATTTTTACCCATAATTTTTACCCCCCCAATTCCCCCCTCCCCGATTCTGTCCCTCCAATTTCCCCTCTCATTTTACCCCCCCTAATTTTTACCCCCCAATTTCTTCCCCCTCATTTTGCTCCCCCATTTTTACCCCCTTTACCCCAATTTCCCCCCACCCCCATTTTATCTCCCAATTTTTACCCCCCAATTCCCACCCTCCCGATTTCGTCCTCCAATTTACCCTCTCATTTACCCCCCTAATTTTTAACCCCCAATTTCCTCCCCCCATTTTATCCCCACAATTTTTACCCCCCAATTTTTACCCCCAATTTTTCCTCTCTGTTTTGCTCCCCCAATTTTTACCCCCCAATTTTTAACCCTTTTTTTTACCCCCCAATTCCTCCCCCTCATTTTATCCCCCCAATTTTTACCCCCCAATTTCCCCCACCCCATTTTATCCCCCCAATTTTTACCCCCCAATTTTCCCCCTGCCCCATTTTATCCCATTTTTACCCTCTGTTTTGCTCCCCCAATTTTTACCCCCCCAATTTTTTAACCCCCAATTTTTAACCCCCAATTTTTAACCCCCCATTTTTTTTACCCCCCAATTTTTAACCCCCCAATTTCCCCCCGCCCCACTTTATCCTCCCAATTTTTACTGTTTTGCTCCCTCAGTTTCCCCCCCCGATTTCATCCCTCCAATTTACCCGCTCATTTTACCCCCCTAATTTTTTACCCCCCATTTTATCCCCCCAATTTCCCCCCACCCCATTTTATCCCCCCAAGTTTTCCCCTGTTTTGCTCCCCCAATTTTTAACCCCCAATTCCCACCCCCCCAATTTTGTCCCTCCAATTCACCCTCTCATTTTACCCCCTAATTTTTACCCCCCAATTTTTAACCCCACAATTTTTAACCCATTTTTTACCCCCCAATTTTTAACCCCCAATTTCCTCCCCTTCATTTTATATCACCAATTTTTAACCCCCCAATTTTACCCCCCACCCCCAATTTTTACCCCCCTAATTTTTACCTCCCAATTTCCCCCCACCCCATTTTATCCCCCCATTTTTAGCCCCCAATTCCCGCCCCCCCAATTTCCCCTCTCATTTTGCCCCCCCAATTTTTACCCCCCAATTTTCACCCCCTCCCATTTTATCCCCCCAATTTTTACCCCCCTCCCCAATTTTTGTCCCTCCAATTTACCCTATTTTATCCCCCTAATTTCCCCCCCCATTTCATCCCC
>NW_027098964.1:3079220-3148135 GCF_037042795.1 Molothrus aeneus | reverse complement strand
ATGTCCCCAGTGATGTCCCCAATGTCCCCAACGATGTCCCCAATGTCCCCAGCAAAACCTGGAGCTGCAGCGCCGGAGCCACCTGGGCACCTCTGAGGGAGCCGAGCGAGGGGACAGCGAGGTGAGGGGACAGCGGGGACACCTGGGGACACCTGGAGGGACACCTGGGGACAGCTGGGACACCTGGGGACACACCTGGGGACAGCTGGGATGCCTGGGGACGCCTGGGGACGCCTGGGGGGACACCTGGGGACAGCACCTGGGGACACACCTGGGGGGGACACCTGGAGGGACACCTGGGGACACCTGGGGTCCCTGAGGTGGGGGGGAGCACCCCTGGGTGCTGAGGGGGGTCCCTGAGGTGGGGGGGTCCTGGTGTCACCCTTGGGTACTGGGGGGGGGTCCCTGGGGGGATCCCTGAGGTGGTTGAGGGTCCCCGGGGGAGTCTCTGGGATTGGGGTCCTTGGGGGGGGATCCCTGGGTTGGGGGGTCCCTGGGATTGGGTGGGGGTCCCTGAGAGGGTCCCTGGGATTGGATTGGGGTCCCTGGGGGGGTCCTTGAGGTGGGTGGGGGTCCTTGGGGGGATCCCTGGGGTTGGGGGAGATTCTTTGAGTGTTGGGAGGAGTCCCAGGGGGGGTCCCTGAGGTGGGTGGGGGTCCCGGGGGGGGTCTCTGGAGTGAGTGGGGGTCCCTAAGGTGGGTGGGGGTTCCTGAGGTGGGTGGGGGTCCCTGGGTGGGTCCCTGGGGTGGGTGGGGGTCCCGGGGGGGGTCCCTGAGGTGGGTGGGGGTCCCTGGGAGGGTCCCAGGGGTGTTTGGGGGTCCCTGGGGGGTTCCCATTTCCCGGGTGACCCCCGCCCCTCCCCCCAGATGAAGTACCGGGACCGCGCTGCCGAGCGCCGCGAGAAGCAGGGGGGGGGCCCCGAGCCCCCCGAGCCCAAACGGAGAAAATTCGGGGCCGGGGCGACCCCCGGGTGAGCACCCCGGAAATGGGGGAGGGTGGGGGACCCTGAAAATGGGGATGGGACCCCAAAAATGGGGATGGGAAACCCTGAAAATGGGGGTGGGGGGGGGATATGGGGGGACCCCAAAAATGGGGTGGGGACCCAAAAATGGGGGGGAAATATGGGGGGGACCCCAAAAAATGGGGATGGGCACCCCAAAAAATGGGTGCCATGGGGCGGGGGAGGGGGGACACCGTGTGTGGCCCCTGTGTGTGACACCCGTGGGTGACACTGTGACCCTGTGTGACACCCATGGGTGACACTGTGACAGTGTGAGTGACACCCATGGGTGACACAGGGACAGCCAGGGCCCCCCCGGGGTGCTGCAGGCCATGGGCTGCATGTGACACTGTGACAGTGTGTGACATTGTGTGTGACACTGTGACCCTGTGTGACACCCATGGGTGACACTGTGACAGTGTGAGTGACCCTGTGTGACACAGGGACAGCCAGGCCCCCCCCTGGGGTGCTGCAGGCCCTGGGCTGCATGTGACACTGGGTGTGACCCTGTGTGACATTGTGTGTGACACTGTGACACTGTTTGTGACCCTGTGTGTGACATTGTGTGTGACACTGTGTGTGACCCTGTGTGTGACACTGTGTGACCCCCTTGGTGGCACAGGGACGCCGAGGGGCCGCCCCTGGGGTGCCGCATGCTGCAGGCCATGGGCTGGAAGGAGGGCAGCGGGCTGGGCCGGAGGAGAGCTGAGGTGACACCGGGGACACCTGGGGACACCTGGGGACAGGGGGGACATTGCTGGGGACAGGGGGGACAGCGAGGGGACATCCGGGGACAGGGGACATTGGGAACACCCATGGGGACATCAGGGACAGCGAGGACACCCTGGGGACAGGGGGACATGGGGGTGAGGGGACATTGGGGACACCCAGGGGATACCCAGGGGTGAGGGGACATTGGGGACACCCAGGGGGCAGCCAGGGGACAGCAGGGACATCCCTGGGGATTGCCAGGGGACAGGGAGGACACCCAGGGGGACATTGGGGACACTCAGAGGACAGCCAGGTGTCGAGCAGACATTGGGGACATCGCTGGGGACATCGGGGACACCCAGGGGGCAGCCAGGGGACATTGGTGACATCCCTGGGGATTGCCAGGGGACAGGGAGGACATTGGGGACACCCAGGGGACACCCAGGGGTGAGGGGACATTGGGGACATCGCTGGGGACACTGGGGACATGGGAGTGAGGGGGGACACGGGGAGGGGCTTGGGGACACCCGGTGACCCCTCGGTGACCCCTCGGTGACGTCATTGTCCCCGCAGGCCCCCGCCCGGCCCCGCCCTGGGGGGGTGACGCGGTTCAGCGAGGGACCCTGAGGCCACGCCCACTCCGAGGCCACGCCCACCTCGAGCGGAGCCCCTCCCTCCCCCATCTCCCCCCCTCCCCCCCCCCGCTCGGTTTTGCCGTTGGAATTTTCGGTTTTTTAATAAATGGGTGAAAAAAAAGCGGAATTGGGGAGTGGGGGAGGGGGAGGGGCCGGGCGGGGCTTCCTGTGGGGGGGGGAGGGGAGGGGACCCCTCCCCCACCGCCCCTCCCCCACTGCACCCATGGCGGCCCCGGGGCTGCTCCTGGCGCTGGGGCTGCTCCTGATCGGGACAGCGGCGCACGGGGGTACTGGGGAAACTGGGGGGGACTGGGGAGCACTGGGGTGGGAAACTGGGAATACTGGGGTGGGAAACTGGGAACACTGGGACGGGAAACTGGGGGGGACTGGGATGGGAAACTGGGGGGGACTGGGATGGGAAACTGGGAACACTGGGATGGGAAACTGGGGGGGACTGGGACGGGAAACTGGGAGCACTGGTGAAACTGGGAGCACTGGGATGGGAAACTGGGAGCACTGGGACGGGAAACTGGGAGCACTGGGGTGGGAAACTGGGGGGGACTGGGATGGGAAACTGGGAACACTGGGATGGGAAACTGGGAACACTGGGATGGGAAACTGGGGGGGACTGGGATGGGAAACTGGGAACACTGGGATGGGAAACTGGGGGGGACTGGGGAAACTGGGAATACTGGAATGGGAAACTGGAGGGGACTGGGATGGGAAACTGGGAGCACTGGGATGGGAAACTGGGGGGGACTGGGATGGGAAACTGGGGGGACTGGGGAACTGGGAACTCTGGGAACACAAACTGGGAGCACTGGGTGGGGGGACTGGGAGCACTGGGATGGGACACGGGGGTACTGGGAGCACTGGGAGGGGGTAACTGGGGGTCATGGGGGGGAACTGGGAGCACTGGGAGGGCAGAGCTGGGGAAAGGGGCAGAGTGGGAGGAACTGGGGTTACTGGGGGTTACTGGGAGGGCAGAGCCGGGCACAGTGGGGTGCACTGGGAGGGCACTGGGAGGATACTGGGGGCACTGGGAGCCGGGCAGAGGGAGGGGGGAGTGGAGGCTTAAGGGTTACTGGGAGGACCTGGGAGCACTGGGAGGAACTGGGAGGAACTGGGAGGAACTGGGAACAACGGGGAGGAACTGGGGGCACTGGGAGAACTGGAACTGGGAGGGGCTGGGGGGAACTGGGAGCACTGGGGGGAACTGGGAGGAACTGGGAGCACTGGGAGGGGCTGGAGGCAGCAGAAGGGACGGGGCCATACTGGGCCCATACTGGGAGCACTGGTGACCCGGCAGTGACCCCTGGCCCCGCCCCCAGCGGCCACGCCCGTCTGGTGCTTCAGCCGATTGGAGGAGGATGGAGAGGGCGGGGCCTGCACAGAGCCGCTGGGGGAGGAGCTGCTGCCATTGGCCGATTGCTGCCTGAACCCCGCCTACGGCTACAGGCTCCGCCCACACGGCCACTGCCGCAGCTGCCGGTCAGACACGCCCACCCCTGGCCACGCCCACTCCCTGACCACGCCCACTCCCCTGGTCACGCCCATCCAGAACACATAGCTCCCTGGCCACGCCCACAGCAGCCACATCCACCACAGGCCACACCCATTGTCAGCCCCACCGACCCAAGCCACGCCCACACGCTAAAGTACCACCTCCATCTGTGCTAAGCCCCGCCCATGAAAGGCCACACCCACTGCAAGCCACACCCACACTGCCCAAACCACGCCCATCCCAAACAAGCCCCCCCTCCAGCCCCACCCTCTTTAGCCCCGCCCACACCTGGGGACACTGGGAGGGGCTGGGGGACATTGAGTGACAGCGAGTGACACCACGTGACCTCAGGTAACCCCAGGTGACAGTGACAGCAAGTGACCTCAGGTCACACGGAATGACCCCAGGTGACCCCAGGTGACCCTGGTGACCACGGGTGACCCTGGGTGACACCAAGTGCTGCAGGTGACCCTGGGTGACCCCAGGTGACCCTGAGTGCCCTGGGTGACCCCAGGTGACCCCAGGTGACACTGAGTGACCCCAGGTGACCCCAAGTGCCCCAGGTGACCCTGGGTGACCCCGAGTGCCTCAAGTGACCCCTGGGTGACCCCGGGTGACACGGAGTGACCTCAGCCGGCCCCGCTGTCCCCGGTGACGCCGCTGTCGCTGTCCCTGTGCCAGCCCCGGTGCCTGGGGGCCGTGGGAGCCCTGGAGCAGCTGCTCGGTGACGTGTGACGAGGGGACACAGAGGAGGGGACGGAGCCGCGGCCACGGCGGGGGACACGCGGGGAACAGCACGGAGTGGCAGCTGAGGGCCTGCGACATGGGCTGCTGCCCCGGTGGGACATGGGGACAATGGGGACATTGGGGACAATAGGGACAATGGGGACATAGGGACAATGGGGGGAGAATGGGGACAATGGGGACATGGGGACAATGGGGACAATGGGGACATAGGGACAATGGGGAGATATGGGGACATTGGGGACATTGGGGGACAATAGGGACAATGGGGACATAGGGACAATGGGGGGAGAATGGGGACAATGGGGACATGGGGACAATGGGGACAATGGGGACATAGGGACAATGGGGAGATATGGGGACATTGGGGACATTGGGGGACAATAGGGACAATGGGGACATAGGGACAATGGGGGGAGAATGGGGACAATGGGGGGATATGGGGACAATGGGGACATGGGGATATAGGGACAATGGGGGGATATGGGGACAATGGGTACAATGGGTACAATGGGGACAATGGGGACATAGGGACAATGGGGGGATATGGGGACAATGGGTACAATGGGTACAATGGGGACAATGGGGACATAGGGACAATGGGGGGATATGGGGACAATGGGGACATGGGGGGACATGGGGACAATGGGGACAATGGGGGCAGTGGGGACAATGGGGACAATGGGGGGACATAGGGACAATGGGGACAATGGGGACAATGGGGACAATGGGGTCACTAGGACATGGGGGGACATGGGGGACAATGGGGACTTGGGGACATGGGGACAATGGGGACATGGGGACAATGGGGGGACATGGGGACAATTAGGGGTATGGAGACAATGGGGACAATGGGGGGACATTGGGACAGTGGGGACACGGGGACATTGGGACACAATGAGGGGACATGGGACACAGAGACACGTGGGGGACATGGGGACACAAGGAGGGGACATAGGGGTGACACACGGGAGATTGGGGACACACGGCGGTGACGCTGGGGGATGACGGGACACGTAGGCCCCAGGGGTGACACGGGGAGGATTTGGGGACATGGGGTGACACTTTGGGCACAATGAGGTGACAATGCAGGATTTGGGGACATGGAAGTGACACAGAGGAGGGCGACATGGTGGGATTTGGGGACAATGGGGTGACACCGTGTCCCTGTCCCTGTCCCTGTCCCTGCCAGACGTGGGCATTTGGGGCCCCTGGTCCCCCTGGGGTCCCTGCTCTGTCACCTGCGGGGGGGGCGGGGCCCAGCGGCGCCACCGCAGCTGCTCCAGCCCCGCCCCCCAGTGCGGGGCCACCTGCGGGCCCGGCGACAGCGAGGACACGAGAGAGTGCGAGGGGACAATGAAGATCTGCCCCGGTGAGTGCGGGGGGACAACGGGGACCGGACCCGGTGACGGGGGGGGACAATGGGGACCTGTCCTGGTGAGGGGGAGGGGACAATGGGGACCTGTCCTGGTGAGTGCGGGGGGACAAGGGGAGGGGCAAAGGGAGAGGGAGGAGCAAAGGGAGAGGGAGGGGCAAAAAGGGGGGAGGGGCAAAGGGAGAGGGAGGGGCAAAGTGAGGGAGGGCACAGGGGGAGGGACAAAGGGAGAGGGAGGGGCAAAAAGGGGAGGGGCAAAGGGAGCGGGAGGGGCAAAAAGGGGGGAGGGGCAAAGGGAGGGGCTGGGAGGGGAGCAGGGGATAAAGTGGGGGAGGGGCGGGAAGGTGTGAAGGTGGGGGGAGGGGAGAGGCCCCCAGGAGCCTTCGGGACCCCCGTGAGAGATTTGGGGGAGGGGGTGAAGGTGGGGGGAGGGGGGAGAATTCCCGGACCCCTCAGGACCCCCACGAGAAATTTGGGAAGGGGGGAAAGGGAAGGTGGGGGAGGGGCTGGGTGTGAAGGTGGGGGGGGAGGGGCCTCCCCTGACCCCTCCCCCCCCCCCCGCAGTCGCCGGCGCCTGGGGCCCGTGGGGGCCCTGGGGTCCCTGCTCGGGCTCGTGCCGGGGCTCGGGGCCGGGCCCGGGGCGGAGCCGCCGCCGCCGCTGCGATTCCCCGGAGCCGTCGCGGGAGCCGCCCGGAGCGCCCTGCCCCGGCAGCGGCACCGACAGCGAGCCCTGCCCGGGGCTGCCGCCCTGCCCCGGTGAGACCCCCGGGAACCTCTGAGAGCCGGCAGGACCCCCAAAAACTCCTCGAGAGCCCCACAGAACCCCCCAAAACCACCCGGGACCCTCCAAGAACTGCTCTGGGACCCCCGAAAACCCCTGGGACCCTCCCTGAGACCCCTCAGGATCCCCAGGACCCCCTCGAGACCCCCCCCAGAACGCCCCAAGACCCCCCCAAACCTTTTGGGACCCTCCAGGAAATCCCACCTAAGACCCCCCCAGGGCCTTCCCAGAACTTTCCTGGAACCCCCCAGGACCCCTCTGGTCCCCCCCCAAAACCCCCCGGGACCCTCCCAGAACTGCTCTGGAATCCCCCAGGACCCCCAAACCCCCCTGGGACCCTCCAGGAAATCCCCCCCAGAACCCCCCAAAACCCCCTGGGACCCTCCAGGAAATCCCCCCCAGAACCCCCCGAGACCCCCCAAAAGCCCCTGGGACCCTCCCTGAGCTCCTCTAGAACCCCCTGAGACCCCTCAGGATCCCCAGGACCCCCTCGAGACCCCCCCCAGAACACCCCAAGACCCCCAAAACCCTTTTGGGACCCCCCAGGACCATCCAAAACCCCCCGGGACCTTCCCAGAACTTTCCTGGAGCCCCTCAGGACCCCCCCATCCAAAACCCCTCGAGATCTCTGGGACACCCCCCCCCCCCAACGCTGACCCCTCCCTCCCCTCCCCCACAGTGCACGGCGCGTGGGGGGCGTGGTCTCCGGCCACGCCCTGCCCGGTCACGTGCGGCCTGGGCGGGGTCGTTCAGCGCCGCTCCTGCGACGCCCCCTCCCCAAAATACGGCGGGAGGGACTGCGAGGGACCCCAGAGCCGGCGGGGGCTCTGCGGACCCCGAGACCCCTGCCCAGGTGAGGGGCGGGGCCTAAAGGAGGCGGTGCCTAAATGGGTGTGGCCGTGTGGGCGGGGGTTACACGGGTGTGGTTGTGGGTGTGGTTTAAAGGTAGGGGCGCGGTCTGGCAGTGGGCGTGGCTTTGTGTGTGGGCGTGGTTTGATTGAGTGGGCGGGGCTTAGGGAGGAAAGGGAAAAGGGAAAGGAAAAAGGAAAACAAAGGAAGGGGAAAGTGAATAAAAAAGAAATGTAAAAAGGGGAAAGAAAAAGAAAAAATGAGGGAAAGGGAAGAAGGGAAGGAAAAATAAAGAAAAGGGAAAGTGGAAAAGGAAAAAGGGGAAATAAAAGAAGGGGAAAAGTGAAAAAAATGTAAAAAGGGGAAAGAAAAAGAAAAAATAGAAGGAGAGAGAAAGGAAGAAGGGAAGGAAAAATGGAGGAAGGGGAAAATGGAAAAGGAAAAGGGAGAAGGGGAAGGGAAAAGATAAAAAAAGGAAGGGGAAAAGTGAATAAAAAAGAAATGTAAAAAGGGGAAAGAAAAAGAAAAAATAAAAGGAGGGAAAGGGAAGACGGAGAGGAAAAATGAAGGGAAGGAAAGTGGGAGGGGGAAGGAAAAAGGGAAATGGAAAAGGAAAAATAAAAGGGAAAGCAAGAAAGGAAAATGAGAGAGGAAAATGAAAGGAAAAGGGGAAAAGGAAAAGGGGAAAAGGAAAAGGGGAAAAGGAAAAGGGGGAAAGGAGCGGAAAAGGAGCTCCCAGCTTCCATTCTGTCCCCTGGATGTCCCTGCCCTGTCCCCGCTGTCCCCGTCCCCACTGACCCCCGTTTCCCCCCAGCCCTGGTGCTCTGGGGTCCCTGGGGTCCCTGGAGCCCCTGCCAGCGGCCCTGGGGTGACATCAGCTGCAGCGCGGCCGTGGGGCAGCAGAAACGGACGCGGGACTGCGAGGGGCACAGCCCGGGGGGCGCCGCCTGCCCCACGGACCAGGGCGGATCCATCGAGCTGCGCGCCTGCTACAGCGTCCAGAACTGCCCCTGTGAGTGCCCCACAGCGCCCCACAGCGCCCCACAGCGCCCCACAGCGCCCTATAGCACCCCAGAGTGCCCCATAGATCCAGGGATAGCCCCATAGCACCCCAGATCTGCCCCACGGACCAGGGCGGATCCATCGAGCTGCGCGCCTGCTACAGCATCCAGAACTGCCCCTGTGAGTGCCCCACAGCGCCCCAGAGCGCCCCATAGCGCCCTATAGCACCCCATGGCTGCCCCGGAGCGCCCCATAGCGCCCCATAGTGCCCCATAGCGCCCCATAGATCCGGGAGGGATCCCATAGCACCCCAGAGCTGCCCCATAGATCCGGGAGTAGCCCCAAAACCTCTCCAGAGCTGCCCCGTAGATCCTGCTGGGAACCTCTAGCACCCCATGGCTGCCCTATGGATCAGGGGTAGCCCCATAGCACCCCAGAGCTGCCCCATAGATCCTGGGGGAACCCCAGAGCTGCCCCATGGATCCGGGGGGAGCCCCAAAACCTCCCCAGAGCTACCCCATAGATCCTGGGGGGAGCCCCATTACACCCCACAACTGCCCCATAGATTGTGATGGCACCCCCCTAGAGCTGCCCTGCCCCACAGCTGCCCCATAGCTGCCCCATAGCTCGTCTTTGAAGCCCTATTGCTGCCCCACAGCTGCCCTATAGATCCTGTTGCACCCCAGAGCTGCCCTATAGCTGCCCTATAGATCCTGTCACACCCCAGAGCTGCCCCATAGCTGCCCTATAGCTGCCCCCATAGCCCCTCACAGGGACACCCCCCCCCCCCCAGCAGCCCCCCTGCCCCATGGGGCGCTGTGGGGCGGGGCTGACGCCCCCTGTGCCCCCCCCAGTGCGTGGGAATTGGTCAGACTGGAGCCCCTGGGGGCTCTGCACCCCCCCCTGCGGGGCCAACCCCACCCGCAGCCGCAGCCGCGAGTGCCGGCCCAGCCTGCCCCAGTACCCGTGAGTGGGGGGATCTATGGGGCTGGGGGGGTTTATGGGGCTGGGGGGGTTTATGGGGCTAGGGGGGATCTGTGGGGCTGGGGGGGTTTATGGGGCTGGGGGGGGATCTATGGGGCTGGGGGGGATCTGTGGGGCTGGGGGGATCTATGGGGTCAGCCCCAAGCACAGCCACGAGTGCCGGCCCAGCCTGCCCCAGTACCCGTGAGTGGGGCAGGATGTGGGGCCAGGGGGATTTATGGGGTCAGGGGGGGTCTATGGGGCCAGGGGGGATCTATGGGGCTGGGGGGGATCTGTGGGGCTGGAGGGATCTATGGGGTCAGCCCCAAGCACAGCCACGAGTGCCGGCCCAGCCTGCCCCAGTACCCGTGAATGGGGGGATCTATGGGGCCGGGGGGGATTTATGGGGCCGGGGGGGATTTATGGGGCCAGGGGGGATCTGTGGGGTCAAGGGAGATCTATGGGGCCGGGGGGTCTCTATGGGGTCCATGGGGTCCCAGTGGTCTCTATGGGGTCTCTATGGGGCAGAGCTGACCCCAATCCCTCCCCAGGCTCTCAGTGCCCCGCGTGGGCTCTCCCGGGGTCTCTGTGGGTCTATGGGGTCTGTGGGGTCTATGGGGTCCCAGTGGTCTCTATGGGGTCTCTATGGGGTCTGTGGGGTCTGTGGGGTTTCTGTGTGGTCTATGGGGTCTCTATGGGGTCTGTGGGGTCCCAGTGATCTCTATGGGGTCTCTATGGGGTCTATGGGGTCTCTATGGGGCAGAGCTGACCCCAATCCCTCCCCAGGCTCTCGGTGCCCCGTGTGGGCTCTCCCGGTGTCTCTGTGGGTCTATGGGGTCTGTGGGGTCCCAGTGATCTCTGTGGGGTCTCTATAGGGTCTATGGGGTCTCTGTGGGGCAGAGCTGACCCCAATCCCCCCTCGCCAGGCTCTCGGTGCCCCGTGTGGGCTCTCCCGGTGTCTCTGTGGGGTCCCAGTGATCTCTGTGGGCTCTCATGGGGTCTCTATGGGGTCTGTGGGGTCCCAGTGATCTCTGTGGGGTCTCTATGGGGTCTGTGGGGTCTCTATAGGGTCTGTGGGGTCTCTGTGGGGCAGAGCTGACCCCAATCCCCCCTCGCCAGGCTCTCGGTGCCCCGCGTGGGCTCCCCGGGGCAGGTCCCGGTCTCGTTCTGGGGCGTTCCCCGCTCCCTGTGCGCCCCCCTCGAGGGGCAGCGGCGCCGCCTGGAGGAGACGAAGCCGTGCAGGAACGTGCGGCCCTGCCCCCACCCCGAGGGTACGGGGGAGAGGGGAACCCGGGGGGGGGGGAGGGGAACCCCGAGGGGGGGGAGGGGAGGGGATTCCCCCGGGTTCCGTGGGGGAGGGGCCGGGAAGAAGGGAGGGGAATGGGGGGGGGGCGGGGAATGCCCCAAATGGGGGAAGGGAAGGGGGGAATCCCCTGGTGGGGGGAGGGGCAGGGTGGGTTCCATGAGGGGGGAGGGGTGGGAGGGGGTCTCCGGGAGGGGGGAGGGGCAGTGGGGAGTCCCTGGTGGTGGGGGTGGGGGAGATGTTGGTCCCTGGTGGGGGAGGGGCAGGATGGGTCCTTTGGTGGGGGGAGGGGCAGGATGGGGGTTCCCCCCCCCCACTGACCCCTCCCTCCCCTCCCCTCCCCTCCCCTCCCCTCCCCCCCCAGAGGAAGACGACTCTCGGTGACCTCGTGGGACCCCCCCCAGGACCCCAAACCCGCCCGGATTTACCCCAAAATTTCCCCCCGGCCCCTCCCCCCCCCCAATAAAATCCCAGCATGGAAACGGCTCCGAGCGAGTGGGGGAGGGGCTGGGAGGGGATTCCGGTGGGGGAGGGGCCGCGCGCAGATTTCCGCGATGACGTCACGGACCCCACCCTTCCAGGCCCCGCCCCTTTCTGCAGAACCAGGGGTGTGGCTGATGTGACGTCATAGCGAAACCACGCCCATTGCTCACAGGGCGTGGTCGCGGGGGGCGCGGCCGGAAGTGACGCGGGCGGGGCGGGGCCGCCCGGGGATGATTTTTGGGGAGGATTTGGGGGGAATTTTTATGGGGGAATTTTTGGGGGGATGGAGCTCTAGGGCGGGGATTTTTTGGGAAGATTTTGGGGTGGAATTTTGGGGGGGGGATTTTTAGGAGGATTTTGGGGTGAATTTGGGGGGGGGGATGGAGCTCTAAGGGAGCGGGGGTGGGGGGGATTTTTTTTTGGGGGGGGGGTTTTGGGGGCCGCATCCCCCGGGGGGCTCAGCCCAGAGGGGTCCCCGCCCCCCCCAGGGACCCCCCGGCCGCGGCTCCGGCCCTGCCGCCCCCTCCCCATCCCTCAGAGACCCCTCCCCTATTGCCCCTTCCCCTATAGACCCCTCCCCTATAGACCCTTCCCCATAAACCCCCTCCCCAGCCCCTAAACCCCCCCTCAGGACCCCCCCCCCAAAATTCCCCCAGGACCCCCCCAAGGTGCCCCCACCCAGGTAAGTCCCAGGTGATCCTACAGGTGACCCCCAGGTGAGACCCCCCCCAAAACCCCCCCAGGACCCCCCAAACCCCCCCCAAAACCCCCCCAGGACCCCCCAAACCCCCCCCAAAACCCCCCCAGGACCCCCCCAAACCCCCTCAGGACCCCCCAAATCCCCCCCAGGACCCCCCCCCAGGGATGGAGTTCCTGCGGCGCCGCCTCTCGGACGGGAATTTCCTGGCGGGGGGGGGGGGGATGGGCGGAGACCCCCCCCCAGCTGGGGGAGGGGCGGGGAGACCCCCCCGGACCCCTCCCCCCACGGCGCCGCTGCTGCTCGTGATCGCCCCCCCCGGCACGGACTGGTACGTACGGGGACCCCCCCCAAATTACAGTGATGGGGACCCCCCCCCAATTATTGTGATGCGACCCCCCCCCCAATTATTGTTATGGGGACCCCCCCCCAATTACGGTCATGGGACCCCCCCCCCCCAAATTACAGTCATGGGACCCCCCCCCTCAAATCCCCCCCTCATGGGACCCCCCCCCATATTACAGTCATGGGACCCCCCACCCAATTACTGTTATGGGACCCCCCCCAAATTACAGTCATGGCACCCCCCCTCAAATGCCCCCCTCATGGGACCCCCCCAAATTACAGTGATGGGGACCCCCCCCCCAATTATTGTTATGGGACCCCCCCCAAATTACAGTCATGGCACCCCCCCTCAAATCCCCCCCTCATGGGACCCCCCCAATTACAGTTATGGGACCCCCCCCTCAAATCCCCCCCTCATGGGACCCCCCCCCCCATATTACAGTCATGGGACCCCCCCAATTATTGTTATGGGGACCCCCCCCCGCAATTACAGTCAGGGGACCCCCCCCCCCCAAATTACAATGATGGGACCCCCCTCAAATCCCCCCCTCATGGGCCCCCTCCCCAAATTACAGTCATGGGACCCCCCCCCAAATTACAGTGATGGGGACCCCCTCCAATTATTGTTATGGGGACCCCCCCAAATTACAGTGATGGGACCCCCCCCAATTATTGTTATGGGCCCCCCCCCCCCCCAATTACAGTCAGGGGACCCCCCCCCCCAAAATTACAGTGATGGGACCCCCCCACCAATTACAGTCATGGACCCCCCCCAAATTACAGTCATGGGACCCCCCCCAAGTTACAGTCATGGGACCCCCCCCTCAAATTCCCTCTTCCTGGGACCCCCCCCCTAAAATCCCCCTCATGAGCTTCCCCCCCAAATTCCCTCTCATGGGACCCCCCCAATGTCCTCCCCCCCACCCTGGGATCCCCAAATCTCCTTTTTGGGGGGGAGCAATTTGGGGAGGGGTCTCAAACTGGGGGGGGGTTCAAATTTGAGGGAGGGGGGGTTCAGATTTTGGGGGGGGGGCTTCAAATTTTTGGGGGGGTTCTCAGATTTTTGGGAGGGGTCTCAAATTTTTGGGGGAGTTAAAATTTTGGGGGGGGCTCAGATTGGGGGGGAGGTTCAAATTTTGGGGGGGGGTCTCAGAGTTTTGTGGGGGTTCCGATTTTTTTGGGAGGGGTCTCAAAATTTTGGGGTTCCCCCCCCAGGGTGAAACCCTTCAAGGGCAAATCCGTGCACGGGGACGTGGAGCTGAGGGTGGAGCAGGTGAGTTTTGGGGACCCCCCCCTTAAATATTGGGGTCCCCCCCTAAAAATTCGGGGCCTCCCCTTTCTGATTTTAGGGACTCCCCCCAAAAAAATTTGGGGTCTCTCAAAAAAAATTTGGGTTTTCCTTCCCCCCCCCCCCCCTAGATTTTAATGCACCAATTTTGGGGTCACCCCTAAAATTTGGGGGTTTGGGTTGGTTTTGGGGGTTCTGGCTTTGGGGTTTCCCTGGATTTTGGGGCCTGGCCCAAATTTTGGGGTGCTCTGAACTCTCCCGTCCCTCCCCAGGTTTGGGGTTCGGGTTTAGGGAGGATTTGGGGTCCCCTGGGGCAAATTTTGGGGTCCCCTGTGAGAAATTTGGGCTCCCTTAAGGGAAACGTTGGGGTGCCCCAAAATCTTGTCTCAACCCGAAGAATTTTTGGGGTCCCCAAGAGAAATTTGTGAATTTGTGGCTCCTTTAAGGGTCATTTTGGGGTGCCCCGAAATATTTTCCTGTCTCACTCAATTCAAACATTTTTGGCCTTCCCTGGAGATTTTGGGCTCCGGGTTCCTCAACCCCCCCAATTCCTCCATCAAATTCAGGGGTTCAGGACAAATTTTGACAAATTTGGGGGGGCCCCCTCCTAAATTTCAGCAAATTTTGAACCAACCCCCCCCCCCCCAAATCTCAATTTTTTTTTTCCTAAAAATTTCATTTTTTTTTTAACCCAATCTGGGGCCCTGGCCAGGTTTGGGGCGGGACTCGGGGGGGGAGGTTTTGGGGGGGCCCCCGGCGGTTTTTGGGGTGTCCCCCCCCTGGATTTCGGGGTCCCCCAGGCCCAGTTCTCGGAGCTCTCCTTGGCCGCCTCCACCCACGGCGCCCTCAGCGTCAGCATCGACCCCGCCCGCGGCGGCTCCAGGTACCCCACGGGGACCCCCCAAACCCTGGGGCGGAATTTGGGGTCCCCTCCTTCATCTGGGGGGGTTCTCTTCTCGTTTTTGGGGCTGAATTTGGGGTCCCCTCCTTAATTTTGGGTGTAATTCGGGGTTCCCTTCCTCTTTTTTGGGGCTGAAATTTGGGGTCTCTTCCTTAATTTTGGGCTTAATTTGGGGTATCCTCCTTTTTGGGGTGGAAATTTGGGGTCTCCTCCTTAATTTTGGGCTTAATTCAGGGTCTCTTCATTTTTGGGGTGGAAATTTGGGGTCTCTTCCTTAATTTTGGGCTGAATTTGGGGTCTTCTCCTTTTTGGGGTGGAAATTTAGGGTCCCCTTCCTCTTTTGGGGGGCAGAATTTGGGGTCCCCTCCTTAATTTGGGGGTTCTCTTCTCGTTTTTGGGGCGGAATTAGGGGTCTCCTTCTTAATTCTGGGCTTAATTTGGGGTCCCCTCCTTCATCTGGGGGTTCTCTTCTCGGTTTTGGGGCTGAATTTGGGGTCTCCTCCTTAATTTTGGGCTTCATTTGGGGTTCCCTTCCTCCTTTTTGGGGTGGAATTTGGGGTCCCCTTCTTAATTTTGCGCTTAATTTGGGGTCCTCTTCTTAATTTGGGGGTTCTCTTCTCATTTTTGGGGCTGAATTTGGGGTCCCCTTCCTAATTTTGGGCTTCATTTGGGGTCACTCTCCGTAATTTTGGGCTTAATTTGGGGTTCCCTTCCTCTTTTTTGGGGCTGAATTTGGGGTCCCTTTCTTAATTTTCGGCTTCATTTGGGGTTCCCTTCCTCTTTTTTGGGGCTTCATTTGGGGTCACTCCCCTCTTTTAAGGCTGGGTTTGGGGTCCCCTCCTTAATTTTGGGCTGAAATTTGGGGTTCCCACCTCAATTTAGGGCTGAATTTGGGATTTTCTCTTCATTTTTGGGGCTGAATTTGGTGTTCTGAGTGTGAATTTGGGGGTTCAAAGGAAGATCCGTTGGGGGTTGAAAAGATTTTGGGGGGGCCGGGGGAGATTTTGGGGGTTTGGGGCGGTTTTGGGGCACAAATCCCAAATTTTGGGGTGTGGGGAGAGGACTTTGCCCTCAAGTTTAGGGTGAAAAACCAAAATTTTAAGGGGAAAAAAATCTCATTTTTAGCATGGATTTTGTTTTTTATTTTTTGGGATTTTGGGGCTTGAATTTTGAGGTGGGGATTTGGGGGCGTTTTGGGGGCACAAAGTCCAAATTTTAGGGTGCGGGGAGAGGATTTTCCCCTCAAATTTAGGGTGAAAAACCAAAATTTTGGGGGAAAAAATCTCAGTTTTTGGATTTGGGGGTTGAATTTTGAGGTGTGGGGAGGGGGCGGTCAAATTTGGGGCGCAAATTCCAAATTTTGGGGTGCAGGGTTGGATTTTTACCCTCAAATTTAGGGTGAAACCCCAAAATTTAGGGGAAAAAAATCTAAGATATTTTTTTATTATTATTTTGGAGGATTATAGGGGTTGGGATTTGAGGGAGGGGTTCGGGGGGATTTGGGGCACAAATCCCAAATTTTGGGGGTGCGGGGAGAGGACTTTCCCCTCGAATTTAAGGTGAAAAAACCCAAATTTTCAGGGCAAAAAAAAATCTCATTTTTTGCACTTTTTAAAAAAAAATTTTTTAGCATTTTGTTGTTTATAATTTTGGGGGGTTCTGGGGGTTTTGGGGACCCCCCTGAGCCCCCCCGTGTCCGTCCCCCCCCCCCAGGAAGGTGCGCCCCGATTTTGTGCTGGTGCGGGAGGAGCCCGAGGGGGGCGCGGGGGGCGCCCCCAGGCGGCTCCTGGTGGGATTGCACCTGGGGGGGGTCCCGGGCAGCGACCCCATCCCCGCCCTGTACGGGTTCAGCCACCAGCCCTGCCTGGTGAGCACTGGGAGCGACTGGGGGGGACTGGGAGGGACTGGGAGCGATTGGGGGGGACTGGGAGGGACTGGGGGGGACTGGGAGGGACTGGGAGGGACTGGGAGGGACTGGGAGGGACGGGGACTGGGATGGGCTGGGGGGGACTGGAATGGACTGGGATGGGCTGGGGGGGACTGGGATGGACTGGGAGGGACTGGGAGGGGACTGGGAGGGACTGGGGGGGACTGGGATGGACTGGGAGCAACTGGGGTGGGACTGGGATGGACTGGGAGAGACTGGGATGGGCTGGGAGCGACTGGGGGGGACTGGGAGGGACTGGGAGGGACTGGGGGGACTGAGGGGGACTGGGATGGGCTGGGGGGGACTGGGGGGGACTGGGAGGGACTGGGATGGACTGGGGGGGACTGGGATGGACTGGGGGGGACTGGGAGAGACTGGGAGCAACTGGGAGGGGACTGGGATGGGCTGGGAGTGACTGGGGAGGAATGGGAGGGACTGGATGTGAACTGGGATAAATTGGGAGCACTGGGAGGGAACTGGAAGGGGATGCGGGGGGACTGGGAATGACTGGGAAGGGATTTGGGGTGACTGGGAGAGCGAATGGGGGGCACTGGGATGGACTGGGATGAACTGGGAGAGCACTGGGAGGGAACTGGGAGCGGTGCTGGGAGTGCTGGGCGGGGCGCTCGGCTGGGCCCTGACATTCCCAGTCGCTCCCAGTTTGCCCAGTTGGCTCGGCTGCAGCGGGAACTGGGCCATGAGGCCTTTCCACTGGTGCCCCAGCGCTTCTGCAACCGGCCCCGGGGACTGGTGAGCACTGGGAGCACTGGGAGGGACTGGGAGGGGATTGGGGGGGACTGGGAGGGACTGGGAGAGACTGGGAGGGACTGGGAGGGGATTGGGGGGGACTGGGAGGGACTGGGGGGGACTGGGACTGGTGTCACTGGTCTCTAACTGGTGTCTCTAACTGGTCTCTAACTGGTGTCACTGGTGTCCCCAGCTGACCGCCCCCACCTTCCCCATGACGGTGACGCTCAGCCCCGCCCCTGCCGGGGTGGGACAGGTGAGTGGGGCGTGGCCCGAGGTGGGCGTGGCTTTATGTGGGTGTGGTTCAATGTGGGTGTGGCTCTGTGTGGGTGTGGTTCAATGTGTCACACCTCAGCTGTCCCTCACCTGTCCCCATCTCACCTGTCCCCCCTGTCTCACCTGTCCCCTCTGTCCCTCACTGTCCCCTGTCCCTCACTGTCCCTCACTGTCCCCTGTGTCCCTCACTGTCCCCTCTGTCCCCTGTGTCCCTCACGGTCCCCTGTCCCTCACTGTCCCTCACTGTCCCCTGTCCCTCACTGTCCCCTGTCCCTCACTGTCCCTCACTGTCCCTCACTGTCCCTCACTGTCCCCTGTCCCTCACTGTCCCCTCTGTCCCTCACTGTCCCTGTGTCCCTCACTGTCCCTGTGTCCCTCACTGTCCCTCACTGTCCCTCACTGTCCCTCACTGTCCCTCACTGTCCCCTCACTGTCCCTGTGTCCCTCACTGTCCCTCACTGTCCCCGTGTCCCTCACTGTCCCTGTGTCCCCTCTGTCCCTCACTGTCCCTCACTGTCCCTCACTGTCCCTCACCTGCCCAGGTGCGCGTGGGCTCCCCGCAGCTCCTGGGGGCCGTGGCCGCTGCCATGGGCGGGGCCCGGGCGGGGGCGCTGCTGCGGGGGGGCCCCGTGGGAACCGAGCGGCTGCGGGTGCAGAGGATCGGGGACCAGTACAGAGCCCTGCGGTGAGACTGGGGAAACTGGGAGCACTGGGAACACTGGGAATGGGACTGGGGACACTGGGAGGGACTGGGGACACTGGGAATGGGACTGGGGACACTGGGAGGGACTGGGGACACTGGGAATGGGACTGGGGACACTGGGGAAACCAGTACAGAGCCCTGCGGTGAGACTGGGAACACTGGGAGGGACTGGGAGCACTGGGAATGGGACTGGGGACGCTGGGAGGACTGGGGACACTGGGGAAACCAGTACAGAGCCCTGCGGTGAGACTGGGAGCACTGGGAACGGGGCTGGGAATGGGACTGGGAGCACTGGGAGGTACTGGAGGGACTGGGGGAACTGGGATGGACTGGGATGGACTGGGGGAACTGGGGAAACCAGTACAGAGCCCTGCGGTGAGACTGGGGAAACTGGGAACACTGGGAATGGGACTGGGGGAACTGGGCGGGACTGGGAGGGGATTGGGAGGGACTGGGAGCACTGGGAACACTGGGAATGGGACTGGTCTGTGAAGGGGCGGGGCCTGTGTGAGTGGGGGAGGGGCCCCGCTGACCCCGGTGTCTCCCCAGGTGGTCCCTGGGGGGCGGGGACACGGCGGGGGAGGGGCCGCAGGTGGAGCCGGTCGCTCTCAGCCCCAGGTGAGTGCGAGGGGGCGGAGCCAAGAGGGGCGTGGCCTTGGGAGGGGCTCGGGTGGGGTGGGGCGGCAATGGGGTGGGGCTAGGAAAGAAGGGCGGGGCTTTAAAGAAAGGGGCGTGGCCATGAGAGACGGGGCGGGGCTATGACAGAGGGGTGTGGCTATGCATGGAGGGGCAGGGCTATGAGAAAAGGGGTGTGGCCTCTCATGAAGGGGCGGGACTATGAGAAAAGGGGTGTGGCTATGCAGGAAAGGGGTGGGGCTAGCATGAAGGGGGTGTGGCTAGAAGAGAAGGGGAGGAGCTATGCAGGGAGGGGCAGGGTTATTGAGAGATGGGTGGGGCTATGCGGGAAAGGGCGTGGCTTAGATGGGCGTGGCCACCCAAAGGTGTGCGACATGTGGGGTTTTGTGGGCGTAGCCATTTGGAAAGGGGCGGGGCTTTGGGTTGGGGCTCTGCCCAGTTCGAGGGGGCGTGGCCGGGTTGGGGGGGGTGTGGCCACGGCGGTGGGCGTGGCCGCTGAGCCCCGCCCCTCGTCAGGCACCGGGCGTGGGTTGACGCCTGTGCCGGCCTCTTCGGGGGCGTCGACATCTGCGGGGTGGAGGCGCTGAGGGGCCCCGACGGGCAGGAGCAGATCGTGCAGGTAACGGGCACACCTGGGGAACACCTGGGGGACACCTGGGACACAGCTGGGAACACCTGGGCACACCTGGGCAACACCTGGGGAACACCTGGGCACACCTGGGCAGGGCTGGGCACACCTGTGGGACACCTGGTCATACCTGGGGGACAGCTCGGGGACACTTGGGCACACCTGGAGAACACCTGGGCATACCTGGACACAGCTGAGGAACACCTGGGCCGCAGCTGGGTCACAGCTGGGCACACATAGGGCACCTGAGACACATGGGACACACCTGGGCACTCCTGGGGGACAGCCTGGAACACCTGGGGCACAGCTGGGGACAGGTGGGGGACACCTGGGCACATTTGGGGCACACCTGGAGGACACCTGCGCATACCTGGGGCACCCGGGGAACTCCTGGGGGGGACACCTGGGGCGCACATAGAACACACCTGAGACACCTGGGGCACACCTGGGGCACACCTGGGGCACACCTGAATCACCTGTTCCCCCCCTAACCCCTGGTTCCCTCCCCCTGCACCTCTCCTGACCACCTGCACCTCCCTCCCTCACCTTCCCCTCACACCTGAGCCCCGCCCACACCTGAGCCCCGCCCACCTGTGCCCACCTGTGCCCACCTGCAGGTCCTGGGCTCGTGGCTGCCTCTGCTGGGCCCGGGTGCGGCCGAGGACCAGGCCCGGATCGTGGAGTTGGTGCTGGAGCGGATGAGGGAGGAGCTGCCCCGCCCCCGCAGCCCCTCCCCCGCCCGGCCACGCCCACAGGTAACCGCCCCTCCCCCCACCCCCACCCCACCCCCCCAGGTGCTTCCCAGACCCCCCCAAAATTGAAACCCCACCCCCTTTCCCCGCCCCCTCCTTTTTGTGCAGGTGTCAGCGACGTCGGGGACCCCCCGGCCGGGGACCCCCCCCCAGCAGAGACCCCAGCCCCAGGGTGAGTGAGCAAAAAAACCCAAATTTTGGGGACGCCCAAAAATCCGAAATTTGGGGATTTACGTCCTAAAATTTGAGGGATTGGCTTTTGCTCCAAATGGGAAAATTTTCCCTGAAAAGGGGCTTGGAAAAATTGGGGGTTTCCTGAAAAAACCATCTCAAAATTGCCCTAAATCCAAAAATTCATGAAATTTTAAATAATTGCTAAAAATTCTTCCAGACACCCAAATTTTTGGGAGCCCCTCCCAGCCCTGGGACACCCCAAATCTGCCCCCACTCACCCAAAATTGGAGGATTTTGGCCCAAATTAGGACCTTACCTGCCTCAAGCCCCGCCCCCTCAGCTGTTTCTCTTCCCTCCAGGTGCTCCGCCTCCGTCTGGCCCTGCCCAGCCCCGCCCCCAGCCGCAGGGGCAGCCCCGCCCACAAATGGGTGGAGCTTCACCACGCCCTACCCAACCAGGCCCCGCCCAACCTCGAGGCCCCGCCCAGCCCCGCCCACTCGCTGCACAACCCCGCCCCCAAACCCCAACGGCGATGCCCCAGCCCCGCCCCACCTCCCCGCAGCCACGCCCACAAACCCCGCCAAGTCCAGCTCAGCCACGCCCACAAACCCCGCCCAGCTCGCCGCAGCCGCACCCACAAGCTCCGCCCACTTCGCAGCCCCGCCCACCCCTGGCTGCCTCTGCCCCTCAGCCACGCCCACCCAGCCCGCAGCCCCGCCCACAAGCCCCGCCCACATCCCCGCAGCCACCTCCCCAAATCTCTCCCACATCCCAGCCCCGCCCTCAAGCCCCGCCCACCTCACAGCCCCGCCCTCAAGCCCCGCCTACTTCTCAACCCCGCCCACAAGGCCCAGCCGTGTCCCCCCAGCCAAGGCCACAAGCCCCGCCCACTTCACAGCCCCGCCCACAAGCCTCACCCACTTCCTCTCCTCAGCCCCGCCCCCAAGGTCCGGCTACGTCACCGCAGCCCCGCCCCCAAGCCCCACCCACCTCCCCGCAGCCCCGCCTCCAACGCTCCCCCTCCGTGCCCCAGCCCCGCCCCCAAGCTCCGCCTTCCTCCACCACACCCCGCCCCCCTGGCCCGCAGGCCCCGCCCACCACGCGCCAGCCCCGCCCCCAGGCCCCGCCCATCGCCCCCAAACCGGCGCTGGCCCCCAAACCGGGCACCGCCCCTCCCCCCAGGTAAGTCGGGGGGGCGGGGCTCTGGGGGGGAGGGGGAGGGGAGGGGCGAGGCCCCGCCCCCTGGACCTCCCCCCTGAACCCCCAAATTCCGCAGCCCCGCCCCCGAGCAGGGCCCCCCCGAGAGCCTGCGGGCGCTGCGGCAGAGCTTCGCCAGCCTCTTCTCCGACTGAGCCCCAAACATGGGGGCACCCCAAAAACCTCCCGGGGCACCCCTAAAACCTCCTGGGAACACCCCAAAAACCGCCCGGGGACACCACCCCAAAATACCAACGGGGCATCCCCGAAACCTCCTGGGGACACCCCAAAATACCAACGGGGGTGCCCCAAAAACCTCCCGGGGACAACCCAAAATAGCAACGGGAGATATCCCAAAAACCTCCTAGGGACACCCCAAAATCCCACTGGGGGTACCCTAAAAATCCCCTCCGGGGCACCCCAAATCCCCCTGTGGACACCCCAGAAATCCCACTCGGGACATCCCAAGAACTCCCTAAAACTGCCCTGGGGTACCCCAAAAATCCCCCCAAAACCCACCTGGGGCACCCCAAAAATTCCCCCAGGCACACCCCAAAATATCACCGGGGGTGCCCCAAAAATCCCACTGGGGACACCCCAAAACACCCCCAACACTGCCATGGGGACGCCCCCAAAAGCCCCCCCAGGTCCCCCCAAATCCATCCCTGCTTCGCGACCCCACAAATGGGGGGGCTTCGGGTACCCTGGACCCCGGAGAATTCACCCCAAAATCAACCCAGGATCCCCCAAATCCATCCTGGGGGGCGTCCCAGATGTTCAAGAGCCCCCAAAATCCACCCAGGAGTCCCTAAAATCCCCCCAGGACCCCCCAAATCCATTTTGGGGAGGGGTCCCAGGGGTTCAAGACCCCCCAAATCCCCCCGGCGCTCCCCCCCCACCAGCTTTGTGCTTGCCAAGTCCCCCCCAATTCTGGTGGGGGTCTCTCAGTGTGCGCTCGTGAGTGTGTAAGCCCCGCCCGCCCGCTTGGCCACGCCTCCTCTCTGACACACCCTGCTTAGTCCCGCCCCCTTCGCCCAGGTGGGCGGGGTCAATAAATCCCTGAGCTGCTGGTGCTGGGTGCTGCTGATGGGGTCGGGGAGACCCCAAAATTGGGGGGAGGCACCTGGGGACACCTGGGGACACACCTGGGAGGGACCTGGGGGGTGGGGACACCTGGGAGGGACCTGGGTGGCACCTGGGGAGCACCTGGACACACCTGGGAGACATCTGGGACACTTGGGGGGTGGGGACACACCTGGGGACAGCTGGGACATTCTCGGGACACCTGGAGGGTGGGAAACACCTGGGGACATTTGGGCACACCTGGGCACACACCTGGGACAGCTGGGGAACACCTGGGGCTCACCTGGGACACACCGGGGACACACCTGGGGACAGCTGGGACACACCTGGGGGTTGGGGACACCTGGGGACATCCAGGGCACACCTGGGGCACACCTGGGCCAGGTACGGGCTGGGGGGCTCAGGCCGCGTTGTTCCGGCCGCACTCAGCGCGCTGTAAGGTTTTATCGGCGATAGAGCGGCGGGCATGTCGCGATAAGCGACCGCGATAAGGAAGGGAAGGACGGGGACGAGACCTCCCGCCCGCCAGGGGGCGCCCTACAGGCGGCAGCGCGGTGATGACGCACTTCCGGCGATGACGTCAGAGGCAACATGGCGGCGGCGGCGGAGAAGGCGCAGCGCTACGAAGCGTTCGTCAGCGACGTCCTGCAGCGAGACCTGAGGTAAGCGACGTCATATCGCGACTGAAACCCCGCCCCCGCCCCTGCGACAGCCCGGGCCTCCCCTCGCCGCTGTGGCCACGCCCCTCCCGATTCGACCCCGCCTCCGCAGAATGGCGGCGTGTTGTGGCCACGCCCATTCATGTTGGGGCCACGCCTATTTGGTGACCACGCCCTCTTTCCCCACGCGTAATAACCGCGTGTTGTGGCCAGGCTCATTCATAGTGAGGCCACGCCCCTTCATGGCCACGCCCCCTACACCTTAACCTCTCCTCCACATAATAACAGTGTTGTGGCCACGCCCTTTCACGCTGAGGCCACGCCCCTTCAACCTCAGCATAATGTGCCCACGCATATTGATTACGAGACTTTGCCTATTTCATGACCACGCCCCCTTTAATAAGAAAGGGGGCGTGGCCATGAAATAGGGGCCACACCTCCTTTCATAATAACCACATACTGTGACCACGCCCATCCACTCGAGGCCACGCCCATTTTCAAGACCACGCCCCCTCCACTGCATAGCGACCCTGTTGTGGCCACTCCACTCACCCTAAGATCGCGGCCACGCCCCCTCCGCCGCACCGCGAATTGTGGCCCCGCCCATTCCCCGCGAAGCCCCGCCCTCCGGGGAAGCCCCGCCCCCTGACCGCGCCCCCCGCAGGCGGGTGCAGGAGCAGCGCGAGGCCGTGTTCGAGCAGCAGGCGCAGGTGCTGCAGCTCCGCTCCGCCCTCAGCCGCCTGCAGGTGCGCGGGGGGGCGGGGCCGGGGGCGGGGCTTAACGAGGGGGCGTGGTCATGGCTGAGGAGGGGGCGGGGACGGGTCTGGAGGGGATTTGAGGGGGATTTGGGGCATATTTAGGGGGATGTTTGGGGGTCTCCTTGGGTGGGGTTTAGGGGGATTTGGGGAGATTTTTGGGGGTCTAGCGGAAGGATTTGGGTTTAGGGGGATTTTTGGGGGTCTAGCGGGAGGATTTGGGGGTCTCGTGGGGGCATTTTGGGGGATTTGGAGGAGATGTTCGGGGGTCTCGTGGGGAGATTTGGGGGCGATTTGGGGGTCCTGTGGGGGGTCAGATGGGATTTGGGGAGAATTTGGGGGGGCTTGAGGATGTGGTGATGGAGTTTTGGGGGATTTGGGGGGAATTTTTCCGGGTCTTGTGGAGGCATTTAGGGGTAATTGGGGGTCTTGTGGGGGGTTAGGGTGGATTTAGGGGAGATTTAGGGGTGATTTCGGGATCTCATGGGAGGGTTAGGGGAGATTTGGGGTTGTTGGGAGGATTTGGGCTTATTTGGGGTCTTTTGAGGGGTGATTGGGGGTTCTGTGGGGAGATTTGAGGCTTATTTGATTTGACTTTCATTGGGTTTGTTGGGGTCTGGAGGGATTTGTGGGTCCTTGGGGGATTTGGGGGTTGAGATTTGGGGTCCCTGGGGGTCTTTGGGGGTCCCTGGGGGGTTTTTGGGGTCTCTGTGTAACCCCGGGGATCCCGGGGGGGTTTTGGGGTCCCCAGGACGCCGCCGCCCCCCTGCACACCCAGGTGGATCTTGGCTGCAATTTCTTCGTCAGTGCTGAAGTGTGAGTGGGGCTGGGACCCCAAAATCCTCCTCAAGCAGCCCTAAAAACCCCCTCAGACACCCCAAAAACCTCCTCAGCCCCCCAGAAATCTCCTCAGACCCCCCTAAAACCCCTTCAGACCCCTCAAGAACCTCCTCAGACCCTCCCAAGATCCCCTCAGAACCCCCAAAAACCCCTTCAGACTCCCCCCAAAATCTCCTCAACCCCCCCCCAAAATCACCCCTGGACCTCTGCAGGGACCCCAAAACTCCCCTGAGTGACCCCAAAATTCCCTTTAAACCCCCCCCCTCCCAAAAATCCCCTCAATTTGGTTTCCTTGGGGCCTCCACGACCCCCAGAACACCCCAAAACCCTCCTTAGAGCCCCCCCAAAAACCTCCTCAAATCCCCCCAAGAACCTTCTCAGACCCCCCAAAAACCTCCTCAAATCCCCCCAGAACTTCCTCAGACCCCCCCCCCCCCCCAAAAACCCCCTCAGACCCCCCAAAGCCCCCTCGGGGCCCCCCTGACCCCCATTTCCCCCGGCTGTGCCCCCAGCCCGGACCCCCGGCGCGTGTTCGTGGCTCTGGGTTTCGGGTTCTTCGCGGAGCTGACGCTGCCCGAGGCCCTGAGGCACCTGGAGCGCCGCAGTTCCCTCCTGCAGAGGTGAGGCAGACTGGCCACGCCCCCTGACCACGCCCTGTGCCACGCCCACATTTCCTGGACACACCCAGGCCACGCCCACAGCCCCCAGACATGCCCTATGGTGCTGGGCATTGACCCACGATTGTTCTGCCTTGGCCACGCCCACGTGAGCACAGATGACGCCCATTTCTTGAGACCACGCCCATTTAGGCCACGCCCCATTTAGGAGCCACGCCCCATTCCCACTGTGTTTTGGGTGGGAGGAGGTGATCACGCCCCTTTGGACCACACCCATATAGGCCACGCCCCTTTACAGAGCCACGCCCCTCATTCCTGCTGTATTTGTGGTGGGAGGGTGGCCATGCCCCTTTGGACCACACCCACTTAGGCCACGCCCCTTTGCAGGTCCACGCACCCCCCATTCCTGCTGTATTTCGGGTGGGAGGGGTGGCCACACCCCTTTGGACCACACCCACTTAGGTCACGCCCCTTGGCGCTCACCTGGGGCCACAGGCGGCTCCAGATGGGCAAACCACGCCCCCTTTGGTCACGCCCATACCATAAAAGGAGATCCTGTCATCACTCCATGACCAAATAAGGAGTGCTGTCCATCAGGCCACGCCCACACAAACTAAGCCACGCCCACACAATGAAAGGAATGCACATCCCCACTCACTATAACAAAAAAAGGCGTGGCCTCATCCTGCCAATCATCAAACCACAGCCATTCAGGAGACCCCACCTTTCTTATCAAAGCCCCGCCCCCTAAAGCCACGCCCCTTTCAGGCTCAGCGATTCCCTGACGCGCGACGGGGCCAAGATCCGCGCCCACATCCGGCTGGTGCTGGAGGTAACTCCGCCCCCTTTCATGGCCACGCCCCCCTCATCCACTGGCCACGCCCCCAATGCTCTGCTCCTCCCCCAGGGCCTGCGGGAGCTGCAGGGGCTGCAGGAGCCCCCCGTGACCTCTGACCCCTGACGGACACTGTGCTGGCCCCGCTCCCCTCAGCTGAGTGTAAACCTGGAGTAAACCTGGCGTAAAGAGGAGATTTTCACCAGGAAGTAACCTGGGTGTAAACCTGGAGTAAATCGCAGTTTTTACACCTGGGAGTAAACTTGGAGTAAAGTGAAGGTTTTTTACATCTGGGGGTAAATCTGGAGTAAATCGGAGATTTTACACCTGAGGGTAACCTGTGTGTAAAGCCAAAGTAAAGTGGAGGTTTTACATCTTGGAGTAAGCTGTGTGTAAAGCCAGAATAAAGTGGATTTTTTACACCTTGGAGTAACGTGTGTGTAAAGCTGGAGTGGGGGAGGGTTGTGGCACACAGGAGGGAGCTCGGAGTAACCCCGGAGTAATTTATGAGTAAACTGTGAGGGCCCTGTAAGCAGGGGGGAGAGGCCTGGCAGTAACCCTGGATTACCTGGAGCAATGTGTGGGTAAGCATAGAGTAATCCCTGAGTAACCTTAAGGTACAGCTGGAGCACTCCATTCTGAGGCTGGAGTAACCCCTGAGTAAGCTCTGAGTAGCGCTGGAGTAACTTCGGAGCAGCCCCTTCCTGTTCGGGGCTGCGGAGTAAACCCCGAGTAACCCCGGAGTCCCCCCAAAAGGGGGCGGAGCCTCTTTGGCGCTGTCCCCGCCCCCTCCCTCTGAGGGGCGGGGTCGGGGAGCGGGATCCTGGTGGCCGTTGGGTGTGGGGGGGCGGGGTCCTTAGCCCAGCTGTGACGTCACTGGGGCAGGGGGTCCCCCGAAGGGAATCCCCCTCCCTCCCCTCCCCCATTTCCCTGCTGTGGAGTTTGGGGGCGTGTCCCAAACAGCGCCCACCCCCCAGAAGCCCCTCCCCACCACAGAGGGGCGTGTTCTTATAAGCCCCGCCCCTTTTTACTCCTCTACTTTCCCACCGTTTTCGCTGACGTCACTCCTCACTTAGCCCCGCCCCTCCAGCGCGTTGTCCCGCCCACAATGACGTCACCGCTGCTTAACCCCGCCCCTCCCGCTCTCTCGCACCGCCCCTCACCCTAACGTCACTCTCCGCTTAGCCCCGCCCCTCGCGCGCCTCGCCCCGCCCCTCGCGCTGACGTCACGTGGCCCCGCCCCGCCGCCATCTTGCGCCGCCGCCGCCGCCGCCGCTCCCGCCGCTCCCGCCCGGCCCGGCCCGGCCCGGCCCCACCGGAGCCCCCGCGGGGTCGGGCCCGGCCCCGCCATGGCCGAGGATTTCTGGGAGGCTCCGCGCCGCTGAGCCGGTAACGGGAACCGCCCCGGGAGCGCCGGGAACGTCCCGGGAATCACCGGGAACCGCCGGGAACGTCCCGGGAATCACCGGGGCCGCCGTGAGGGCAGCGGGGGGGGGGAGGAGGGCAGGGGAGGAGGCCACGCCCCCTCGGGGCACGCGCGGCACCTCCGAGGGGAGGGGAGGGGCACCGGGGGGGGGGCCCAGGTGTGGGGGTGGGGATGGGGAGGGGCCAGGTGTGCCCGGGTGTGAGGGGGTGCCCAGGTGTGAGGGGGTGCCCAGGTGTGCCCAGGTGTGCAGTGGACCCAGCCTGTGCCCAGGTGTGCACGGGGCGCAGGGGGTGCTCAGGTGTTCAGGGTGGGCCCCAGGTGTTCAGTGTGGCCTCAGCTGTGCCCAGGTGTGCCCAGGTGTGCAGGGCACTCAGGTGTGCAGTGAACCCCAGGTGTTGAGGCTGTGCCCAGGTGCGCAGTGACCCCACCTTTGCCCAGGTGTGTAGAGTGGCTCCAGGTGTGCCCAGCTGTGCCCACGGCTCAGATATGCAGTGACCCCAGGTGAGGCTGTGCCCAGGTGTGCGGGGCACTCAGGTGTGCAGGGTGACCCCAGGCGTGCAGGGTGGCCCCAGCTGTGCCAGGTGTGCCCACCACTCAGGTGTGCAGTGAGTTCAGGTGCCCAGCTGTGCCCAGGTGTGTGCAGGGGTGCTCAGGTGTGCAGGGCACCCAGGTTTGCAGTGACCCCAGCTTTGCCCAGGTGTACAGGGGTGCTCAGGTGTGCAGGTTGAGCCCAGCTGTGCCCAGGTGTGCGTGCCCATGCTCAGGTGTGCTCAGGTGTGCCCAGGTGTGCAGGGCACTCAGGTGTGCAGTGACCCCAGGTGTGCCCAGGTGTGCAGGGCGGCTCCAGCTGTGCCCAGGTGCGCGTGCCCACGCTCGGGTGCCCCGCAGGGCAGGGCCATGGACCGGATGAAGAAGATCAAGCGCCAGCTCTCCATGACGCTGCGGGGCGGCCGCGCCCCCGACAAGGCCCTGGGGGACCCCCGCGATGGCGCCGGCAGCGACAGCGGTGAGCGCTGGCCCTTTAAGGGGAGCCCCGCCCCCCCGAAGCCGGCCCCGCCCCCCCAGCCGGCCCCGCCCCCCCCCCCCGGAGCCGGCCCCGCCCCGCCAAAGTAGGGAGCTGGCCCTTTAAGACAGTGCGGGTTGGGGGTGCCTGGCCCTTTAAGGGGGGGGGGCAGGGTTGGGGGTGCCTGGCCCTTTAAGAAGGGGGGGGCAAGGTTAGGGGTGCCTGGCCCTTTAAAAGCTTTGGGGGTGTGGGGAGGAGATTGAGAGGGTGCCTGGCCCTTTAAGAAAGTGTTGATCCCTTTAAGAGGTGCCTGTCCCTTTAAGAGGGTGCCTGTCCCTTTAAGAGGCTACCTGGCCCTTTTTACAGTGTACCTGCCCCTTTAAGAGGTCTCCTGTCCCTTTAAGTGGGAGGGGGAGGGCACACATTTTGAGGTGCCTGGCCCTTTAAGAGGGTACCTGGCCTTTTTACAGGGTACCTGTCCCTTTAAGAAACAGAGGGGGGCATAGTTTTGGGGTGCCTGTCCCTTTAAGAGGGTGCCTGTCCCTTTTAGAAGCTGGGGGGGGACACATTTTGAGGTGCTTGTCCCTTTAAGAGGGTGCCTGGCCCTTTAAGAAGCCGGGGGTGGGGGGGATACATTTTGGGGTGCCTGTCCCTTTAAGAGCCGGGGGTCCCCTCCTGTCCCCCCCCACCCCCACGTGTCCCCCCCCTCCCCATCTGTCCCCTGTCCGTCCCCCCCCGCCGTGTCCGTCCATCTGTCCCCGTGTCCTGTCCCCTGTGCCACCCCCAAGGTGCCACCACCTGTCCCCGGTGCCACCACCTGTGCTCTGTCCCCGCGTCACCTCCGTGTCCCCAAATTGGGGGGGGAGGGGAATGGGGGGCAGGGTGTGGCAGCCCTGGGGACCTTGGGGGGATTTTGGGGTCCTTGGGGACATTGGGGGGGACATTGGGGGGGGTCCCTGGGGGGTCCTTTGGGGGTCCCTTGATTTGGGGACATGGGGGGGTCCTTCGGGGGTCCTTTGGGGGTCCCTTGATTTTGGGGGGGGGGGTTGGAGGGTACCTGGGGACATTGAGAGGTCCTTGGGGACATTGGGGGGTCCCTGGGGGGTTTTGGGGGGTCCTTTGGGGGTCCCTTGATTTGGGGACATGGGGGGGGGGTCCTTGGGGGTCCCTTGATTTTGGGAATTTTGGGAGGTCCTTGGGGACATTGGGGGGGGTCCCTGGGGAGGGGCTTTGGGGACAGCTTGGGGACACTGAGGAGTCCCAAGGGTTCCCTTGAGTTTGGGGTGGTTTTTTGGGGGGTTTTTTTGGGGTATTTTGGATATTTTGGGGTCCCTGACCCCCCCCCCCGCCTCTCTGTGTCCCCAGAGCCGGGGGGGGACGAGGCCCGGATGGGGTCGGACGGGGAGAGCGACCCCCCCTCGGGGACATCCTCGGAGGAGGTGGCGTCACCCGTGAGGCTGCGGCAGCACCCGCGGCACGGAGCCTGCGAGGTGGGACTGGGGGGACTGGGGGGACTGGGGGACTGGGGATACTGGGAGGGACTGGGGATGCTGGGAGGGACTGGGGGACTGGGAGGGGCTGGGAGGGACTGGGGGACTGGGAGGGGCTGGGAGGGACTGGGGATACTGGGAGGGACTGGGAGGGACTAGGAGGGACTGGGGGTACTGGGAGGGACTGGGGATACTGGGGGGACTGGGAATACTGGGAGGGGCTGGGAGGGACTGGGGACACTGGGGGGACTGGGAGGGGCTGGGAATACTGGGAGGGACTGGGAGGGGCTGGGGGGACTGGGAATACTGGGGGGACTGGGAGGGACTGGGGGGGACTGGGAACGACTGGGGGGGACTGGGAGAGACTGGGATGGGCTGGGAGGGACTGGGGGGGACTGGGAGCGATTGGGGGGGACTGGGAGGGACTGGGAGGGACTGGGAGGGACTGGGGAACTGGGAGGATTGGGAGGGACTGGGCACACTGGGCATACTGGGGATACTGGGGGGACTGGGGATACTGGGGGGGACTGGGAGGGACTGGAGGGACTGGGGGGGGACTGGAGGGACTGGGAGCACTGGGATGGCACTGGGCGCACTGGTGTGAGCTGTCCCCTGTCCCCAGGATGTCACCAAGCGCCTGTCCCTGCCCAAGGGGGGGCCCTGGGCTGAACTGGGATGAACTGGGAGGGCCCTGGGCTGAACTGGGAGGGCACCGGGATGAACTGGGCTGAACTGGGCTGAACTGGGCTGAACTGGGATGACCTGTCCCCGTCCCCAGGATGTCACCAAGCGCCTGTCCCTGCCCAAGGGGGAGGCTGGGGCTGAACTGGGAGGGCCCTGGGCTGAACTGGGCTGAACTGGGCTGAACTGGGAGGGCACCGGGATGAACTGGGCTGAACTGGGCTGAACTGGGAGGGCACCGGGATGAACTGGGAGGGCACTGGGATGAACTGGGCTGAACTGGGCTGAACTGGGCTGACCTGTCCCCGTCCCCAGGATGTCACCAAGCGCCTGTCCCTGCCCGCTGACACCCGCCTGCCCGAGGGGGGGCTGGGGCTGCCCGGGCCCCTGAGCCGCCGCCTGCGCCGCGTCTCCCTGGTGAGTCCCAGTATGGACCAGTATAGACCAGTACAGACTGGCACAGACCAGTATGAACCAGTACAGACCGATACAGATCAGTACAGACCAGTATGAACCAGCACAGACCAGTACAGACCAGTATGAACCAGTACAGACTGGTACAGATCGCTACAGACTGGTACAGACCAGTATGAACCAGTATAGACCGATACAGATCGGTACAGACCAGTATGGGCCAGCATAGACCAGTATAAACCAGTATAGACCAGTACAGACTAGTATGTGCTACTAGAAACTGGTATAAGCCACTATGGACCACTATAGACCAGTATAAACCAGTACAGGCCAGTATAAACCAGTATAGACTGGTATGGACCACTACAGGCGAGTATGGGCCAGTATAGACCAGTATGGGCCAATATAGACCAGTACAGACCAGTATGGGCCAGTATAAACCAGTATAGACCAGTACAAACCAGTACAGACCAATATGAGTTACTAGAGACCAGTATAAACCACTACAGACCACTATAGACCAGTATAAACCAGTATGGACCACTACAGGCGAGTATGGGCCAGGATAGACCAGTACAGACCAGTGTGGGCCAGTATAAACCAGGATAGACCAGTACAGACCAGTACAAACCAGTACAGACCAGTATAAACCAGTACAGAGCGGGAGGGCGGGGTCCCCCCAGCTCTCCCAGTTCTCCCAGTAAGATGTCCCCTCCCCTCCCCTCCCCTCCCCTCCCCTCCCCTCCCCTCCCCTCCCCTCCCCTCCCCTCCCCTCCCCTCCCCTCTCCCCTCAGTCTGAAATCGGCTTCGGGAAGTTGGAGACCTACGTGAAACTGGACAAACTGGGAGAGGTGAGGCACCGGGGCCACCTGAGTGTCACCTGTGTCACCTGTGTCACCTGAGTGTCACCTGTGTCACCTGTGTGTCAGTTGTGTGTCACCTGTGTCCATCACCTGTCACCTGTGCTGTCACCTGTGTGTCACTTGTGTCACCTGTGTCACCTGTGTGTCACCTGTGTCACCTGTGTGTCACCTGTGTGTCAGTTGTGTGTCACCTGTGTCACCTGTGTCACCTGTGTCATCTGTGTGTCACCTGTGTGTCACCTGTGTCACCTGTGTCACCTGTGTCCATCACCTGTCACCTGTGCTGTCACCTGTGTGTCACCTGTGTCACCTGTGTGCCACCTGAGTGTCACCTGTGTCACCTGTGTGCCACCTGTGTGTCACCTGTGTCACCTGTGTCACCTGTGTCCATCACCTGTCACCTGTGCTGTCACCTGTGTGTCACCTGTGTCACCTGTGATGTCTGTGTGTCACCTGTGTCACCTGTGTGTCACCTGTGTCCATCACCTGTGTGTCACCTATATGTCACCTGTGTCACCTGTGTCACTTGTGTCCGTCACCTGTCACCTGTGTCACCTGTCACCTGTCACCTGTGCTGTCACCTGTGTGATCTTTGTCACCTGTGTCACCTGTCACGTGTGTCCCCTCTCTGTGCCCATTGTCCTGAGGTCCCCATGCCCCAAACCCCATCAAAATCACCTCAAAATCCCTTCGTGTCCCCACTGTCCCTGCTGTCCCCGGACGATGTCCCCAACGTGTCCCCATGTCCCCAGGGCACATACACCACGGTGTTCAGGTGTCCCTGATGATGTCCCCATGTCCCTGATGTCCCCAATGTGTCCCCATGTCCCCTCAGGGTACCTGTGCCACGGTGTACAGGTGTCCCTGACAATGTCCCCAGTGTCCCCTGACGATGTCCCCAATGTGTCCCCCATGTGTCCCCAATGTCCCCTCAGGGTACCTACGCCATGGGGTACAGGTGTCCCTGATGATGTCCCTGATGATGTCCCCATGTCCCCAACGTGTCCCCATGTCCCCAGGGCACATACACCACGGTGTACAGGTGTCCCTGATGATGTCACCGTGTCCCTGACGATGTCCCCAATGTGTCCCCATGTCCCCTCAGGGTACCTGTGCCACGGTGTACAGGTGTCCCTGACGATGTCCCCAGTGTCCCCTGACGATGTCCCCAATGTGTCCCCCATGTGTCCCCAATGTCCCCTCAGGGTACCTACGCCATGGGGTACAGGTGTCCCTGCCATCCCCACTGTCCCTGATGATGTCCCTGATGATGTCCCCACTGTCCCCAATGTCCCCAATGCCCCCTGACGATGTCCCCATGTCCCCAGGGTACCTATGCCACGGTGTACAGGTGTCCCTGATGATGTTCCTGATGATGTCCCCACTGTCCCCAATGTCCCCTGGTGATGTCTCCAATGTCCCCTGATGATGTCCCCGCTGTCCCCAGTGTCCCCTGACGATGTCCCCAATGTGTCCCCTGCTGTCCCCAGGGTACCTATGCCACGGTGTACAAGGGCCGCAGCAAACTGACCGAGAACCTGGTGGCGCTGAAGGAAATCCGGCTGGAGCACGAGGAGGGGGCGCCCTGCACGGCCATCCGCGAGGGTGGGGACACTTGGGGACATTTGGGGACACTGGGGACACCAAGGGGACATTGGGGACACTGGTGGGACACAGCCTGCACGGCCATACGGGAGGGTGGGGACACTGAGGGGACATTGGGGACATTGGGGGGACACTGGGGGGACACAGCCTGCACGGCCATACGGGAGGGTGGGGACACTGAGGGGACATTTGGGGACACTGGGGACATCAGGGGGACATTGGGGACACTGGGGGGACACTGGGGGGACACAGCCTGCAGGGCCATCCAAGAAGGTGGGGACACTGAGGGGACATTGGGGACACTGGGGACATTGCAGGACATGGAGGGGACACAGGGGACATTGGGGATGGGGGACACTGGGGACATGGGGGACATGGAGGGGACACGGGACATTGTGGACAGGGGGACATTGGGGACACGGAAGGACAGGGGGACATTGGGGACATTGGGGACAGGGGGGACACGGAGGGACACAGGGGACATTGGTGGACACAGCAGGGACAAGGGGACATGGGGGGGACTCAGGGGACACTGGGGGGACATTGAGGGACCAATGCCCCCCTGTCCCCAATGTCCCCAATGTCCCCAATGTCCCCAATGTCCCCCCTGTCCCCAATGTCCCCAATGTCCCCCCTGTCCCCAATGTCCCCAACGTCCCCAATGTCCCCTCCCTGTCCCCAATGTCCCCAATGTCCCCTCCCTGTCCCCAATGTCCCCGCAGTGTCCCTGCTGCGGGATCTCAAGCACGCCAACGTGGTGACGCTGCACGACATCGTGCACACGCCGCAGTGCCTGACGCTGGTCTTCGAGTACCTGGTGAGCCCCAAATCACCCCAAATTCACCCCAAAATCACCCCAAATTCACCCCAAAATCCACCCCAAATTCACCCCAAAATCCACCCAAAATCACCCCAAAATCCACCCAACAATCACACCAAAATCCACCCCAAATTCACCCCAAAATCACCCCAAAATCCACCCCAAATTCACCCCAAAATCACCCCCAAATCCACCCCAAATTCACCCCCAAATCCACCCCAAATCACCCCAAAATCCAGCCTGAAATTCAACCCCAAGTTCTCTCCAAAATCCGCCCCAAATCGCCCAAAAATCACCCCAAAATCCACCCAAAAATCACACAAAAAATCACCCCAAATTCACCCCAAAATCACCCAAAAATCCACCCAAAAATCACACAAAAACCCACCCCAAAATCACCCCAAATTCACCCCAAATTCACTGAAATTCACCTCAGAATTCACCCCAAAATTCACCCCAAAATCCACCCAAAAATCACACAAAAAACCGCCCCAAATTCACCCCAAAATCACCCCAAAATCCACCCAAGAATCACCCCAAAATCCACCCCAAAATCATCCCAAATTCACGCAAAATCCACACCCAAATCACACCAAAATTCACCCCAAAATCACCCCAAAATCCACCCCAAATTCACTGCAAATTCACCCCAAATTCACCCAAAATCCACCCAAAATCCACCCCAAAATCATCCCCAAATCCTCCCCAAATCACCCAAAAATCACCCCAAAATCCACCCAAAATTCACCCCAAATTCACCCTGAAATTCACCTCAGAGTTCACCTCAAAAAATCCCCCAAAATTCACCCAGGACCCCAAAATCTGCACCAAAATTCACCCAAATTCACCCCAAAATTCACCCTGAAGTTTATCTCAGAATTCACCTCAAATTCACCCAAAATTCACCCCAATGTTCACCCAAATTCACCCCGAAATTCACCCCAAAATTCAACTCAAAATCACCCCAAAATCCATCCCAAATTCACCCAAAATCCACCCCAAGTTCACCCCAAAATCCACCCCAAAGTCACCCTCAAATTCACCTCAGAATTCACCTCAAAATCCCCCAAAATTCACCTTGGACCCCAAAATTCACCCCAAAATTCACCTCAAAATCACCCAAAATCCACCCAAAATTCACCTTGAAATTCACCCCAAAATTCACCTCAAAATCACCCAAAATTCACCCGGGACCCCAAAAATTCACCCCAAAATTTGGGATTTTCTGCTTTGTCCAGGACCGGGACCTGAAGCAGTACCTGGACGATTGTGGGAACGTCATCAGCATGCACAACGTCAGGGTGAGGGGTTTGGGGTAATTTTGGGGGATTTTGGGGTAATTTCAGGGATTTTTGGGTAATTTCAGGGATTTTGGGGTGTTTGGGGAAATTTTGGGGGATTTAGGGAGATTTTAGAGAAATTTTGGGGAGGTTTGAGGGGGTTTTGGGGGGCATTTTGGGGTTATCAGCATGCACAACGTCAGGGTGAGGGGTTTGGGGTGATTTTGGGGGATTTTGGGGTAATTTCGGGGGATTTTGGGGTAATTTCAGGGATTTTGGGGTGTTTGGGGAAATTTTGGGGGATTTAGGGAGATTTTAGAGAAATTCTGGGGAGGTTTGAGGGGGTTTTGGGGGAATTTTGGGGTCATCAGCATGCACAACGTCAGGGTGAGGGATTTGGGGTAATTTTGGGGGATTTTGAGGTAATTTTGGGGGATTTTGGGGTAATTTCGGGGGATTTTGGGTGTTTTGGTAAATTTTGGGGGATTTAGGGAGATTTTAGTGGGATTTTGGGGAGGTTTGGGGAGGATTGGGGGGGTTTTGGGGGAATTTTGGGGTTATCAGCATGCACAACGTCAGGGTGAGGGGTTTGGGGTGATTTTGGGGGATTTGGGGGTAATTTAGGGGATTTTGGGGTAATTTCAGGGATTTTGGGGTGTTTGGGTAAATTTTGGGGGATTTTAGTGGGATTTTGGGGGATTTTGGGGGGGATTTTGGGGGATTTTGGGGGGGATTTTGGGGTCATCAGCATGCACAACGTCAGGGTGGGATTTGGGGGTATTTTATGGGATTTTGGGGGGTTTGGGGAGGGTTTTAAGGGGATTTTGGGGTCTCTGGTGTTTCCCAGGGAGGTTTAGGAGCCACAGAGGGACTGGGAGTGTCCCGGGGTGTCCCCTGTCTGTCTGTCTGTCCTTGTCTGTCTGTCCCTGTCTGTCTGTCCCTGCCCTTGTCTGTCCTTGTCTGTCCCTGTCTGTCTGTCTGTCCCTGTCCTTGTCTGTCCTTGTCTGTCCCTGTCTGTCTGTCTGTCCCTGTCTGTCTGTCCCTGCCGTTGTCTGTCCTTGTCTGTCCCTGTCCCTGTCTGTCTGTCCCTGTCTGTCCGTCCCGGGGTTCTGACCCCGTTATTATTTTTTTGGGGTGCAGCTGTTCCTGTTCCAGCTCCTGCGGGGTCCCTGTCTGTCTGTCCATCCCTGTCCTTGTCTGTCTGTCCCTGTCTGTCCCTGTCTGTCCCTGTCTGTCCCTGTCTGTCTGTCTGTCTGTCTGTCTGTCTGTGTGTCCGTCCCGGGGTTCTAATCCCATTATTTTTTTGGGGTGCAGCTGTTCCTGTTCCAGCTCCTGCGGGGTCCCTGTCTGTCTGTCCCTGTCTGTCTGTCTGTCCCTGTCTGTCCCTGTCTGTCTGTCTGTCTGTCTGTGTGTCCGTCCCGGGGTTCTAATCCCGTTATTTTTTTGGGGTGCAGCTGTTCCTGTTCCAGCTCCTGCGGGGTCTCGCCTTCTGTCACCGTCACAAGGTTCTGCACCGCGACCTCAAACCCCAGAACCTCCTGCTCAGCCGCCGGGGGGACCTCAAGCTGGCAGATTTCGGTCAGGGCACCCCAAAAACCCCAAAAACCTCACCTGGGACCCCAAAAACCCCACAAAACCCCATCAGAAACCCCCCAAAAACCCATAAAATCCCCCAAGACCCCGTAAACCTTCCCAGGGCTGCTCAGCCTTTGGGGTGACCTCAAACTGGCAGATTTCAGTCAGGGCACCCCAAGAGCCTCACCTGGAACCCCAAAAACCCCTCAAAACCCCATCAGAAACCCCCAAAAAACCCATAAACCCCTCCCAAAACCCATAAAATCCCCCAAGACCCCATAAAACCCTCCAAGACCCCCTAAACCTTCCCAAGACCCCGTAAACCTTCCCAGGGCTGCTCAGACTTTGGGGTGACCTCAAGCTGGCAGATTTCCATCAGGGCACCCCAAAAACCCCATCAGAAACCCCCAAAAAACCCATAAAATCCCCCAAGACCCCATAAACCTTCCCAGGATCTGCTCAGCCACCACAGTGACCTCAAACTGGCAGATTTCAGTCAGGGCACCCCAAAAAACCTGACCTAGGACCCCAAAAAAACCTGACCTGGAACCCCAAAACCTCACCTGGAACCCCAAAAACCTGACCTAGGACCCCAAAAACCTCACAAACCCCATCAGAAACCCCCAAAACCCATAAAATCCCTCAAGACCCCATAAACCTTCTCAGGGCTGCTCAGCCTTTGGAGTGACCTCAAGCTGACAGATTTCGGTCAGGGCACCCCAAAAACCTCACCTGGGACCCAAAAATCTGACCTGGCACCCCAAAAACCTGACCTGGAACCCCAAAAACCTCACCTGGAACCCCAAAAACCTGACCTAGGACCCCCAAAAACCCCATAAACCTTCCCAGGATCTGCTCAGCCATCACAGTGACCTCAAGCTGGCAGATTTTGGTCAGGGCACCCCAAAAACCTCACCTGGGACCCAAAAATCTGACCTGGAACCCCCAAAAAGCTCACCTGGAACCCCAAAACGTGACCTGGGACCCCCAAAACCTGACCTGGGACCCCAAAACCTGACCTGGAATCCCCAAAACCTGACCTGGAACCCCCAAAACCTCACCTGGAACCCCAAAACCCCATCAGAACCCCATAAAATCCCCCCAAAATCCCATAAACCTCTCCTGGGACCCCAAAAACCTCTCAGAACTCCCCAAACCCCCCCCCAGGACCCCATTTTCTGCCCCCCTGATCCCCATTTTCTGCCCCCCTGACCCCATTCTGCCCCCCCCGATCCCATTTTGCCCCCCTGAACCCCATTTTGCCCCCACTTTTTGCCCCCCAGGCCTGGCCCGTGCCAAGTCCATCCCCACCAAGACGTTCTCGAGCGAGGTGGTGACGCTGTGGTACCGCCCGCCCGACATCCTGCTGGGCTCCACCGAGTACAGCACCCAGATCGACATGTGGTGGGCACTGGGAGCACTGGGAGGGACTGGGAGGGGCTCTGGGAGGGACTGGGATGGGCATTGGGGGCATTGGGATTTACTGGGATTTACTGGGAGGCACTGGGGGCATCAGGATGGGCACATCCTGCTGGGCTCCACCGAGTACAGCACCCAGATCGACATGTGGTGGGCACTGGGAGCACTGGGAGGGACTGGGAGGGGCTCTGGGAGGGACTGGGATGGGCATTGGGGGCATTGGGATTTACTGGGATTTACTGGGAGGCACTGGGGGCATCAGGATGGGCACATCCTGCTGGGCTCCACCGAGTACAGCACCCAGATCGACATGTGGTGGGCACTGGGAGCACTGGGAGGGACTGGGAATGACTGGGAGGGGCTCTGGGGGCATTGGGATTTACTGGGATTTACTGGGAGGGGCTCTGGGAGGGACTGGGAGGGACTGGGATGGGCATTGGGGGCATTGGGATGGACTGGAATTTACTGGGATTTACTGGGATTTACTGGGATGGGCACTGGGATGGGCACATCCTGCTGGGGTCTACGGAGTACAGCACCCAGATTGACATGTGGTGGGCACTGGGAGCACTGGGAGGGACTGGGAGGGACTGGGAGGGACTGGGAATGACTGGGATGGGCACTGGGGGCATTGGGATGGACTGGGAGGGACTGGGATTTACTGGGATGGGCACTGGGGGCACTGGGATGGGCACATCCTGCTGGGCTCCACGGAGTACAGCACCCAGATCGACATGTGGTGGGCACTGGGAGGGACTGGGAGCACTGGGATTTACTGGGAGAGGGACTGGGAGGGACTGGGAGGGACTGGGATGGGCATTGGGGGCATTGGGATTTACTGGGAATTACTGGGATGGGCACTGGGATGGGCACATCCTGCTGGGGTCTACGGAGTACAGCACCCAGATCGACATGTGGTGGGCACTGGGAGCACTGGGAGGGACTGGGATTTACTGGGATGGGCATTGGGGGCACTGGGATTCACTGGGATTCACTGGGATTTACTGGGAGGCACTGGGGGCACTGGGATGGGCACATCCTGCTGGGGTCTACGGAATACAGCACCCAGATCAATGTGTGGTGGGCACTGGGAATACTGGGAGGGACTGGGATTTACTGGGATTTATTGGGATTTACTGGGAGGGGCACTGGGGGCACTGGGATTCACTGGGGGCATCAGGATGGGCACATCCTGCTGGGATCTAATGACTACAGCACCCAGATCGACATGTGGTGGGCACTGGGAGGGACTGGGAGCACTGGGATTTACTGGGAGGGGCTCTGGGAGGGACTGGGAGGGACTGGGATTTACTGGGATGGGCATTGGGGGCATTGGGATTTACTGGGAATTACTGGGATGGGCACTGGGGGCACTGGGATGGGCACATCCTGCTGGGTTCTACAGAGTACAGCACCCAGAGCGACATGTGGTGGGCACTGGGAGCACTGGGAGGGACTGGGATGGGCATTGGGGGCATTGGGATGGACTGGGATTTACTGGGATGGGCACTGGGATGGGCACATCCTGCTGGGCTCCACCGAGTACAGCACCCAGATCAACGTGTGGTGGGCACTGGGAGGGACTGGGAGGGACTGGGAGCACTGGGATTTACTGGGATTTACTGGGAGGGACTGGGATGGGCACTGGGGGCACTGGGATTTACTGGGATGGGCACTGGGGGCACTGGGACAGGCACATCCTGCTGGGGTCTACCGAGTACATGTGGTGGGCACTGGGATTGACTGGGAATTACTGGGAATCACTGGGATTTACTGTGAGGGACACTGGGATTTACTGGGATTCACTGGGATCCACTGGGAATTACTGGGATTTACTGTGAGGGACACTGGGAATCACTGGGATCCACTGGGAATTACTGGGATTTACTGGGAATCACTGGGATTCATTAGGATTTACTGGGATTCACTAGGATTTACTGGGATTTACTGTGAGGGACACTGGGATCCACTGGGATCCACTGGGATTTACTGGGATTCACTGGGATTCACTGGGATCCACTAGGATTTACTGGGAATCACTGGAATTCACTGGGATTTACTGGGATTCACTGGGAATTACTGGGATTTACTGGGATTCACTGGGATTGACTGGGAATCACTGGGAATTACTGGGATTCACTGGGATTCACTGGGAATTACTGGGATTCACTGTGAGGGACACTGGGATTCACTGGGAATCACTGGGATCCACTGGGAATCACTGGGATCCACTGGGATTTACTGTGAGGGACACTGGGATTTACTGGGATTCACTGGGAATCACTGGGAATCACTGGGATCCACTGGGATTTACTGGGAATCACTGAGATTGACTGGGATTCACTGGGATCCACTGGGATCCACTGGGATCCACTGGGAATCACTGGGATCCACTGGGATTTACTGGGATCCACTGGGATCCACTGGGATTCACTGGGATTTACTGGGGCTTACTGGGATTCCCTGGGATTCACTGGGAATTACTGGGATTCACTGGGAATTACTGGGAGGGACTTGGGGATTTTGGAGTTCCCACAGGGGTAATTTTGGGGATAAATTGGGGTTTTTTTGGGGGTAACTTTGGGGTAAATTTGGGGTTTTTTGGAGTGGCTCTGGCAGGGGGGTCAGTCTGGGATTTTGGGGATAATTTTGGGTTTTTTGGGGGTAATTTTGGGGTAAATTTAGGGCTTTTTGGGGTGTCCCTGGCAGGGAGATCAGTCTGGGGTTTTGTGATAATTTTGGGGTAATTTTTGGGGGTAATTTTGGGGTTTTTGGGGTGTCCCTGGCAGGGGGGTCAGTCTGGGGTAATTTTGGGGGTAATTTTGGGGGTAATTTTGGGGTTCTTTGGGGTGTCCCTGGCAGGGGGGTCAGTTTGGGATTTCGGGGTAATTTTGGTGGTAATTTTGGGGTAATTTTGGGGTTTTTTGGGGTGTCCCTGGCAGGGGGGTCAGTTTGGGATTTCGGGATAATTTTGGGGTAAATTTTGGGGTTTTTGGGGTGTCCCTGGCAGGGGGGTCGGCTGCATCTTCTCGGAGATGGTGACGGGGCGGCCGCTGTTCCCCGGGGCCACCGTGGAGGAGCAGCTGCACTTCATCTTCCGCCTGCTCGGTGCGTTTGGGGCGAAAAACGGGGGATTTGGGAAAATTGGGGGGTTGGGGGAAATCTGGGGGGATTTGGGGGAAAAATCTTGGGAGTTTGGGGCAGATCTGGGGGGGTTTGGGGGAATTTGGGGCAAATCTGGGGAGATTTGGGAAAGTCCGAGGGGTTGGGGGGAATTTGGGGGGGGTTTGGGGCAAATCCAGGGGGATTTGGGGCAAATCCGGGGGGATTTGGGAAAAATCCAGGAGGATTTGAAGGAAATCTGGGGGAATTGGGGGAATTTGGGGGGATTTGAGGGAAATTCGGGGGGGTTTGGGGGAAATGTTGGGGGTTTTGGGCAAATCCAGGTGGAATTTGGGCAAATCTGGGGGGTTTTGGGGCAAATCCAGGAGAATTCGGGGAAATCTGGGGGGGGAATTGGGAAAATCTGGGGAGGTTTTGGTGCAAATCTGGGGGGGTTTGGGCAAATCCAGGAGAATTTGGGAGGATCTGGGCAGGATTTGGGGAAATCCAGGGGGATTTGGGGTAAATCTTGGGGTTGGGGCAGATCTGGGGGGGTTGGGGCAGATTTGGGGGGTTTGGGGCAGATTTGGGGGGTTTGGGGCAGATCTGGGTGGGTTTGGGGCAGATTTGGGGGGTTTGTGGCAGATTTGGGAGGGATTTGGGGCAGATTTGGGGGGTCTGGGGCAGATTTGGGGGATTTGGGGCAGATTTGGGGGATTTGGGGCAGATTTGGGGGGTCTGGGGCAGATTTGGGGGGTTTGGGGCAGATTTGGGGGGGTTGGGGCAGATTTGGGGGGTCTGGGGCAGATTTGGGGGGGTTGGGGCAGATTTGGGGGGTCTGGGGCAGATTTGGGGGATTTGGGGTTGATTTGGGGCAGATTTGGGGGGTCTGGGGCAGATTTGGGGGATTTGGGGCAGATTTGGGGGGTCTGGGGCAGATTTGGGGGATTTGGGGCAGATTTGGGGGGTCTGGGGCAGATTTGGGGGGGGTTGGGGCAGATTTGGGGGGTCTGGGTCAGATTTGGGGGATTTGAGGCAGATTTGGGGCAGATTTGGGGCAGATTTGGGGGGTCTGGGTCAGATTTGGGGGGGGTTGGGGCAGATCTGGGGGGGTTTGGGGAAGATTTGGGGGGGTCTGGGTCAGATTTGGGGGATTTGGGGCAGATTTGGGGGATTTGGGGCAGATCTGGGGGGGGTTTGGGTCAGATTTGGGGGGTCTGGGGCAGATTTGGGGGATTTGGGGCAGATTTGGGGGGTCTGGGGCAGATCTGGGGTGTCTGGGGCAGATCTGGGGGTGCTGAGCTCCTCTCCCCCCACCCCGTGTCCCCCCCTTTAGGGACCCCGACGGAGGAGACGTGGCCGGGCATTGGTGCCAACGCCGAGTTCCGGGCACACAAATACCCCCAGTACCCGCCCGAGGGGCTGCGGCAGCACGCGCCACGGTCAGGGACAGACGGACACGGCGGGGAGGGGACAGACGGACAGGGAGGGGACAGACAGGACAGACAGGGAGGGGACAGACGGACAGGGGATACACAGACAGGGAGGGGATAGACAGGGAGGGGACAGAGGGAACAGACAGGGGACAGACAGGACAGGGGACAGACAGACAGGGGACAGATGGACAGGGAGGGGACAGACAGACAGGGGATAGAGGGAACAGACAGGGGACAGACAGACGGGGGAGGGACAGACAGGGGACAGACAGACAGGGAGGGGACAGACAGGGGATAGAGGGAATAGACAGGGGACAGAGGGACACGGCGGGGACAGACAGACAGACAGGGGACAGCAGGGTGGCACTTGGGCTGGGGGAGGCACCTGTCCTGTGGGGATGGCACCTGCCCCATAGAATGGCACCTGTACTTGAGGGTGGCACATGGGTGGCACCTGGGCCATGGGCTGTCCCTGTCCCCTCTGGGCTGTCCCAGTCCCTGTCCCCTGTGGGGTGTCCCTGTCCCCTGTCCCTGTCCCTGTCCCCTGTCCCCTGTCCCTGTCCCCTGTCCCTGTCCCTGTCCCCTGTCCGTGTCCCCTGTCCCTGTCCCCTGTCCCTGTCCCCTGTCCCTGTCCCCTCTGGGCTGTCCCTGTCCCCTGTCCCTGTCCCTGTCCCCTGTCCCTGTCCCTGTCCCCTGTCCCTGTCCCCTGTCCCTGTCCCCTGTCCCCTGTCCCTGTCCCCTGTCCGTGTCCCCTGTCCCTGTCCCCCAGGTGCGTTGGTGGCTCCTGAGTCCCTTTGTCCCCCCAGGTTGGACCAGGACGGCGCCGACCTCCTGGGGCAGCTGCTGCAGGTGAGCTGGGCGTGGCCTGCGCTGGCCCCGCCCCCTTTGGCCACACCCCCACTGACCCCCTCCCCTTCCATGGGCGCGGCTCCCCGGGAGGGGGTGGGGGTGCAGCCACGCCCCTTTGATGAGTGAGGGCGGGGATTTGGATAGCCACGCCCATTCGTGGGGCGTGTCCCACGGGTGGGCGTGGCCTGACGGGGGCGGGGCAGTTCGAGGGGCGGCGGCGGCTGCCGGCGGCGGAGGCCATGGGACACCCGTTCTTCAGCTGCCTGGGGCCGCGCGTCAGCAACCTGCCCGACAGTGAGTGGGCGGGGCCGGGGGCGGGGCCAAGGGGGCGGGGCCAAGGGGGTGGGGCATTGGGAGGGTGATGTGGAATTTGGGGCGGGGCTTCACATGGCTGTGGCACTGGGGGTGGGGTTTTGGATTTGGCACTGGGGGTGGAGTTTCCATGGGTGTGGCACTGGGGGCGGAGTTTCCATGAGTGTGGCACTGGGGGCGGGGCTTTGCATGGGTGGGGCATTGGAAGGGTGATGTGGGATTGGGGGCGGGGCTTCACATGGGTCTGGCCCTGGGGGTGGAGCTTGGTGAGAGTTTGGAAATGGGGCGGGGCTTTGCAGGGGTGGGGCACTGGGGGCGGGGCTTTGCATGGGTGGGGCATTGGAAGGGTGATGTGGGATTTGGGGCGGGGCTTCACATGGGTGTGGCATTGGAAGGGTGGGGTGCTGTGGGGGTGGGGCTTAATGGGTGTTGTCATTGGGGGTGGGGCTTCACATGGGTGGGGTTTTGGGGGTGGGGCATTGAGAGGGTGGGGCTGTGTGGGTGTGGCTTAGAGTGGGTGGGGCTTATCTGTATGGGGCATTTCAATGGGTGGAGCTGTGCTGTGGGTGGGGCTGAATGGGCGGGGCTTGAACACTATTGGGCGGGGCTATGCAAATCAGGGGTGTGGTTTTCTAGGGGTGTGGCTTGGGCTGGCCACACCCCTTGATTTGGGGTTTCCCCGCCCCCTCCAGCCACGTCCATCTTCGCACTGAAGGAGATTCAGCTGCAGAAGGAGCCGGGGCTGCGCACGGGGCCCCTGCCCCCCACAGGTGGGGACCCCAAAATCCTGAACCCCAAAATCCTGAACCCCAAAAACCCTGAGCCCAAAAACCCTGAAGCCTAAAAACACCTGAACTCCAAAAAGCTGAACTCCAAATACCCTGAACCCCAAAAACTCTGAACTCCAAAAACCCTGAACCCCAAAAACCCCCTGCCCCCCACAGGTGGGGACCCCAAAAACCCTGAACCCCAAAAACCCTGAACCCTAAAAACACCTGAACTCCAAAAAGCTGAACTCCAAATACCCTGAACCCCAAAAACCTAAACCCCAGAAATGCTGAACCTCAAAAACCCAAAACCCCAAAAACCTGAACCCCAAAAACCCCCTGCTCCCCACAGGTGGGGACCCCAAAAATCCTGAACCCCAAAAACCCTGAACTCCAAAAACCCTAAACCCCAGAAACCCTGAACCCCAAAAACCTGAACCCCAAAAACCCCCCAAACTCAAAACCTGAACCCCAAAATCCTGAACCCTAAAAACCTGAACTCCAAATACCCTGAACCCCAAAATCCACCTGAACCCCAAACACCTGAATCCCACAGGTGGGACCCCAAAAACCCTGAATCCCAAAAACACCTGAAACCCCAAAAATCCTGAACACAAAAAACTCCCTGAACCCCAAAACCCCTGAACTCCAAAAACCCCCTGCCCCCCACACCCTTTTCCTTGGGGTTTTTTGGGGTCATTTTGGGGGATTTTTGGGGTGTTTTTAGGGTGTTTTGGGCTTTCTTGGGGGGTTAATTTTTGGGGTGGATTTGGGGTTTTTTTGGGGTGGTTGTGGGGTATTTTTGAGGTGGTTTTGGGGTGTTTTTGAGGTGATTCTGGTTTTTCTTGGGGGGTGTTTATGGGGTAGATTTAAGGTGTTTTGGGGGTGTTTTTTTGAGATGATTTTTTTTTTTTTTTTTGAGGTGGTTTTGGGTTTTTTTGGGGGGTGTTTATGGGACATTTTAAGATGGTTTGGGGTTTTTTTTTGAGGTGGTTTTGGGATTTTTTTGGCCGTGTTTATGGGGTAGTTTTGAGGTGGTTTGGGGGTTATTTTTGAGGTAGTTTTGGGCTTTTTTTCCAGGTGATTTTGGGTTTTTTTTCAGGTGATTTTGGGGTTTTTCTGAGGTGATTTTGGGGGTTTTGGGGCGTTTCCTGACCCCTTTTTTTCCCTACAGGTTCTTCCGCCTTCCGGGTGCTCGACACCGAGTTCTGATGTTGAGCAGGTGAGGGCCCCCCCAAAATCCCCAAAATCTGAAATCAGCCTCCCAAAATCTGGGGTCAGCCCCCGAAAATCCCCAAATCTGGGATCAGCCCCCCAAAAATCCCCAAAATCTGGGGTCAGGTCCCCTAAAATCCCAAAATCTGAAATCAGCCCCCCAAAATCCCCTAAATCTGGGATCAGCCCTGCAAAATCCCCAAAATCTGGGGTCAGGTCCCCCAAAATCCCCAAAATCTGGGATCAGCTCCACAAAATCCCCAAAATCTGGGGTCAGCTCCCCCAAAATCCCCAAAATCTGGGGTCAGCCCCCCAAAATCCCAAAACCTGGGATCAGCCCCCCCAAAATCCGGGATCAGCCCCCCAAAATCTCAAAATTTAGGATCAGCTCCCAAAAATCTGGGATCCCAAAATTTGGGAGGGGCATTATTGGGGAATGATCCCCAAACCCCCCCTAAAAATGAGCCCACCCCCCAAAAATCCCAAAAATGATAAAAATTCAGGAGCCCCCCCCCCCTTGGAATTGGAACCGCCCAAAACCGGAGCCGCCCCCATTTGAAATTTGGGGTTCTGACCCCCCCCGCCCGCCCCCCAAAAATTTCAGGGAGGGGTCCCTAAAAAGGGAGGGATAAATATTGGGGGGAATTTTCATCTTTTTGGGGTCATTTTTTAACTCCTTCCTCTCCCCACAGCCCCTGGATCGCTGCTGCGCCCCCCCCAGGACCCCCCAGATTCGGGGCTGGGGTCCCCCCCAAAAAAACCTCCAGGACTTTGGGGTCACCCCAAAACTCCTCGTGGGGGAGGGGGGGGGTCCTTGGACTGCTGACCCCCCCCCAAAATCCCCTAACCCCCCCCCCACCCCCAAGGAACTGCTGCTGGATTTTGGGGGGGGGGTTTCACTGGGACCCCCATTGTGGGGGGGTCTGGGGGGGAGATTTGGGGTCCCCCCCCATTTTTTTGGGGTCCCCCCTCCCCATTTTTTGGGGTCCCCCCCATTTTTGGGGGGTTTTTCCCCCCTCAATTTACGTCGAGTTTTATTTTTTCAAGGCAATATTATAAATCAGAGTCTATATCGGCCCCTCCCCCGCCCGGGGGGCGGGGCCTGAGGGGGCGGGGCCTAAAGGGGGAGGGGCCAAAAAGGGGCAGGGCCGTTTGGGGAGTGGGGGTGGGGAGCTTACTCGGAGGTCACTCATGCTTTACTCCAGGGTTACTCGGGGTTGGGCCCTTTTCACTCCAGGATTACTCTGGGGTTACTCCAGGATTACTCAGACTTTACTCCAAGATTGGGCCCATTTCACTCCAGGGTTGCTCCATGTTTACTCCAAGTTCACTCAGACTTTACTCCAAGGCTGGACCCACGTTACACCACGCTTACTCCAGGGTTACTCAGACTTTAATCCAATGGCAGGCCCACTTCACTCTGTGGTTACTCCAGGATTATTCAGACTTTACTCCAAGATTGGGCCCTCTTTACTCTGTGGTTACTCAGACTTTACTCCAAGGCAGCTCAGGCCCAGCTCTGGGCCACCCCTGCCCTACTCCAGCCTTACTCCAGGCTTACTCAGCCTCCTCTCGCTCCTGCTCTCTGTTACTCCTGAGTTACTCCAGGTTCTTACTCAGAGCCTCCTCCACTCTTACGTTGAGGTTGCTCCGGACTCGATCCCTACTCAGACTTTATTCCGGAGTTTCTCACGGCCAGGGTGGGGCCTTTACTCTGCTCTTACTCCAGGCTGCTCCAGGAGATCCTTACTCTGAGTTTACTCTGAGTTTACTCAGCCTTTGAGGGACTTGCAGGCAGAACTTACTCCAGACTTACTCAGCTCCTTCCTCACTCCGGCCTTGCTCAGCTCCCCCTTTCTGGGTTGTTTTGGCTCCTTTTGTGCTACTCACACCTTACTCCGGGTGTTTGGATCCTCTTTGCCTTTGCTCTGTGCTTACTCCGCCCTTACTCAGCGCTTCCCGCGCTCGCTCAGCCCCTGCTTGGAGCTTCCTCAGCCTTTACTCAGAGCTTAATCAGCCCTTGAACGGACATTGCTCAGCCTTTACTCAGAGGTTGCTCAGCCCTCTTCACAGACATTACTCAGAGGTTACTCAGAAGCTGCCCAGTCTTTACTCGGAAGTTACTCAGCCCTTGAACGGACGTTACTCACAGTTTACTCCGGGGTTACTCCCAGCCCACCCAGAAGGGACACATCTCCCCTCACTGGCTACTCCGGGGTTACTTCCACATTACTTCGGGGTTACTCCAAGGTGGAGTTTTACTCTGAGGTTACTCTCACTTTACTCCATGGTGGTGGTTTGCTCTGGGGTTACTCCACTGTTACTCTCACTTTACTCCAGGGTTACCCCCACCTTACTCTGGTTTTACTCTGAGGCTCCTCCCCCTCCCCCAGCCTCACTCAGGACCGCCCCTCCCCCATGGGGGCGGGGCCTCGCTCTGTAGTGGGCGGGGTCTCTGTGGCCCCGCCCCCTCCATGGGAAGGGGGGGGCGGGGGGAGCCCCGGACCGCGATGGGGGGAGGGGAAGGGGGGGAAGGGGCACGGAGCCTGCGGGGGGGGGGGTGGGTTAAGCCCCACCCCCTCTCTATGACGTCACTGGGGGAGGGGGGAAGGGGCGGGGCCGCGGCTTTTCGGCTGTAACGGGACCGGACCATTAAAACCTCCCCGGGAGCGGCGTCAGCGTCTGTGACCCCAAAACCAAACCGGGACCCCCAAAACCAACCCGAGCCTCCCCCCCCGGGGACCCGAAACACCCCTGGGGACCCCACCCCCCCCAGGACCCCCTCGGGACCCCCAAACTGCCCTGGGCGCCCCCCTCCCCCTCAGGCGTGCCGCCATTTCCGCCCTCCCCTCCTCTCCCCCCGACCCAGTGGTCTCGTCCACGCGCCCAAGGGGCGGGGCCTGAGCAAGCAGCCAATGGCGTGGCGGTGCTGCGGTCACGTGAGGGGCGGAGCTGGTTAAAATCGGCGGGGTGGGGCGGCCGCGGCCTCAGTCCGGGCCCGTCCGGAGCCGCTCGGGTGAGGCTCGGCCGCTCCTATCGCGACTTTTTCCTGCTTCTCCCCTTCCTTCTGTCGCGATAATCGCGGCTTTGGCCGGTCTCTGGCCGCTCTTTTCCCTTCCCCCCTCCTCCTTTTTCTCTTCTTTTCCCGCCTCGGCGCTCTGAGGGCCGCGCGGGTCCTGCGCATGCGCGCGCGGGCGGCGGGAGCGGCACTTCCGGGGGGCGAACACGTGGCCGGGCTGGGGGGCGGGTGGGGGGGAGGGAATCACGTGGGGCCGCCCGTGGCGTCACGGGGGGACGCTGGGTGACGTCAGCGTGAAGGGACGCGTGTGGCTGATGGCGTAACGGGGGGTGGGGGGGGTCGCTGAGGGCGTGTGACGTCACGGGAGGCCGCGGCGATATCATAGAGGGCGGGCGGGTGGCGTGACGTCATCAAGCGCGGCTTGGAGGGTGGGTGAGCGTTGCGACGTCACGGGGAGGATTAATTGCTGGAGTTGTGATGTCAGCACCACTCCCTGGCATAGGTTATTACGTCACCGCAGGGGCAGGGCCCCACCTTATGACGTCACGGCCGCCCCCGCCCCCCCACGCATGGCGGCGGAGGAGGGGAAGTTGTTCGTGGGGGGCCTCAACTACGACACGGACGAGCAGGGCCTGGAGCAGCACTTCAGCTCCTTCGGGCCCATCTCCGAGGGTGAGACACTGCAACATCCCATAATAATCCTTAATGTATCCTAAAATATCCCAAAATGATCCTAAAATAATCCCAAAGTATCCCAGAATCACCCAGGAGCAGCGCTTCAGCTCCTTCGGGCCCATCTCCCAGGGTGAGAGACTAAAACATCCCCAAAACACCCCATAATAATCCTTAATGTATCCTAAAATATCCTAAAATATTCCAGAATAACCCTAAAATATCCTTAAAATATCCCAAAATGATCCCAAAGTATCCCAGAATCACCCTGGAGCTTCAGCTCCTTCGGGCCCATCTCTGAGGCTGAGAGGCAAAACCATGCCAAAATAATCCTAAAATATTATTAAAGTATCTTAAAATATCCCAAAATAATCCTAAAATAAGGTTTAAATCACCTTAAATTATCCCATAATATCCCAAAGTACCCTAAAATATCCAAAAAATACCCCAAAATATCGCCAAATACTCCAAAATATAAAAACCCCCAAAATATCCCAAAATACCCCCCCCAAAAAAACCCCCAAAATATCCCAAACTTACCCCAAAACAAGCCCAAACTATCCCAAAATACCCCCAAAATATTCAAAATTATCCACAATTATCCAAAAATACCCCAAAGTTTCCCAAAACCACCAGGAGATGTTTGGGGGTTCCCTTTGGGATCTTTTGGGGTTTGTTTAGGGATTTTTTTGGGTTCCCTTTAGGGCTGTTTTGGGGGTATTTTGGGATATTTTTGGAGTATTTTCTGGATATTTTGGGGCCCAGCTTTGGGGCCATTTTTGGGCCATTTTGGGGTTGGTTTTAGGGCTGTTTTGGGGATCTTTTGGGGTTTCTTTTGGGGTTTCTTTTGGGGCCATTTTGGGCTGTTTTGGGGTCATTTAGGGGCTGGTTTTGGGGCTCCTTTTGGGCTGTTTTGGGGTTCCTTTTGGGGTTGTTTGGGGTTTATTTTGGGGTTGCCTTTGGGGAGTGTTTGGGGCTGTTTTGGGGATTCTTTGAATTTTTTTTAGATATTTTTGGGGCTGTTTTTGGGATATTTTGGGGAAATTTTGGGGCTGTTCTGGGGATGTTCTGGGGTCATTTTTGGGCTGTTTTGGGGTTATTTTCGGGCTGGTTTTGGGGTTACTTTGGGGCTGTTCTGGGGCTGCTTTGGGGCCATTTTGGGGTTGGTTTTGGGGCTATTTTGGGGATATTTTGGGGTTGGTTTTGGGGCTGTTTTGGGGATATTTTGGGGTTCCCTTTGGGGCTGTTCTGGGGATATTTTGGGGTTCCCTCTGGGGCCATTCTGGGGATATTTTGGGGCCTGTTTGGGGCTGTTCTGGGGCTGTTCTGGGGTTACTTTTTGGGTTTTTTTGGGGATGTTTTTTGGGCTGTTCTGGGGCTGCTTTGAGGCCATTTTTGGGCTGTTTTGGGGGATATTTTGGGGTTCCCTTAGGGGCCATTCTGGGGATATTTTGGTGCCTGTTTGGGGCTGTTCTGGGCCTGTTTTGGGGATGTTTTTTGGGCTGTTCTGGGGATGCTTTGAGGCCATTTTTGGGCTGTTTTGGGGGATATTTTGGGGTTCCCTTAGGGGCCATTCCGGGGATATTTTGGTGCCTGTTTGGGGCTGTTCTGGGGTTACTTTTTGGGCTGTTCTGGGGATTTTTTTTGGGCTGTTCTGGGGCTGCTTTGGGGCCATTTTTGGGCTGTTTTGGGGCTGTTTTGGGGCCCTTTTGGGGTTGTTTGGGGTTTATTTTGGGTCTGCCTTTGGGGAGTGTTTGGGGCTGTTTTGGGGATGTTCTGGGTTTCTCTTGATATTTTTGGGGTTGGTTTGGGGATATTTTGCGGCTGTTCTGGGGATATTCTGGGGTCATTTTTGAGCTGTTTAGGGGTTATTTTGGGGCTGTTCTGGGGCTGCTTTGAGGCCATTTTTGGGCTGTTTTGGGGTTGGTTTTGGGGGCTATTTTGGGTTTATTTTGGGGTTCCCTTTGGGGCTGTTCTGGGGATATTTTGGGACCTGTTTGGGGCTGTTCTGGGGCTGTTCTGGGGTTGTTTTGGGGCTCCTTTTGGGGTTCCATTTGGGGTTGTTTATGGGATATTTTGGGGTTGCCTTTGGGGTGTGTTTGGGGCTGTTTTGGGGATGTTCTGGGTTTCTTTTGAGATATTTTTGGGGATATTTTGGGGAAATTTTGGGGCTGTTCTGGGGATGTTCTGAGGCCATTTTTGGGCTGTTTTGGGGTTATTTTTGGGCTGTTCTGGGGATGTTTTTTGGGCTGTTATGGGGCTGCTTTAAGGCCATTTTGGGGCTGTTTTTGGGGATATTTTGGGGTTGGTTTTGGAGCTGTTTTGGGGATATTTTGGGGTTCCCTTTGGGGCTATTTTGGGGTTGTTTTGGAGATATTTTGGGGTTGTTTTGGGGATATTTTGGGACCTGTTTGGGGCTGTTCTGGGCTTACTTTTGGGCTGTTTTGGGGACGTTTTTTGGGCTGTTCTGGGGCTGCTTTGGGGTTTTTTGGGGGGCTGTTTTGGGGATATTTTGGGGTTCCCTTTGGGGTTGTTCTGGGGATATTTTGGGACCTGTTTGGGGCTGTTCTGGGCTTACTTTTTGGGGTGTTCTGGGGCTGCTTTGGGGCCACTTTGGGGTTGGTTTTGGGGGTATTTTGGGGTTGTTTTTAGGGCTATTTTGGGGATATTTTGGGGTTCCCTTTGGGGCCGTTTGGGGATGTTTTGGGGCCTGTTTGGGGCTGTTCTGGGGTTACTTTTTGGGCTGTTTAGGGGCCATTCTGGGTTTATTTTTGCACCGTTTTTGGGCCGTTCTGAGGTGGTTTTGCTCCCCTGTCCCGCAGTGGTGGTGGTGAAGGACAGGGAGACCCAGCGCTCGCGGGGCTTCGGCTTCGTCACCTTCAGCAACCCCGAGCACGCCAGCGACGCCATGCAGGCCATGAACGGGGAGGTGAGGGCACAGCTGGGCACAGCTGGGGCACCTGGGCACACCTGGGGCACCTGGGTACACCTGGGCACACCTGGGGCACCTGGAGGGACCTGGGCACAGCTGGGGCACACCTGGGGCACACCTGGGGCACCTGGGCATGCCAGCGACGCCATGCAGGCCATGAACGGGGAGGTGAGGGCACACCTGGGCACAGCTGGGGCACACCTGGGACCTGGGCACACCTGGGTACACCTGGGCATGCCAGTGATGCCATGCAGGCCATGAAGGGGGAGGTGAGGGCACCTGGTGACACACCTGGGGACACCTGGGAGGGACCTGGGGGCACCTGGGTACACCTGGGGGGCATTTGGGGACACCTGGGCACACCTGAAAGGGCTCTGGGGACACCTGGGGGGCTTTGGGGTCCCCAGGGGGGGTTGGGGTCAGAACTGAGGAACAGCTTGGGGGCACTCACAGGGGGCTGGGGGATCCCAGGGGGGACCGAGGTGACCCCAAAGTGTCCCCAAATGTCCCAAAGTGTCCCCAAATGTCCCGAACTGTTCCAAATGTCCCGAACTGTCCCCAAATGTCCCGAACTGTCCCCTCTGTCCCCACAGTGCCTGGACGGGCGGCAGATCCGGGTGGATCACGCCGGGAAATCGCCCCGGGGGTCCCGGGGGGGCTTCGGGGGCAACCGGGGCCGGGCCAGGGGCTACGGGCGAGGTGAGAGGGGGTTTGGGGGATTTGGGGTCCTTTTGGGGGGTTTATGGGGTGGGGAGGGGATTTGGGGTCCTTTTGGGGGATTTATGGGGTGGGGAGGGGGTTTGGGGTCCTTTTGGGGGGTTTTGGGGTGGGGAGGGGGTTTGGGGTCGTTTTGGGGGATTTATGGGGTGGGGAGGGGGTTTGGGGTTCGGCGTCGTTGGGGTTTGGGGGTTTTGGGTGGGGTCTTTGGGGTTTGGGGAGGGGGTTCAGGGGCTCTTTTGGGGGTTGGGAGGGGGTTTTGGTTGTTTGGGGGGGTTTGGGGGCCTTGGGGTCTTTGGGGTTTGGGGTCTTGGGGGTTCATGGCATGGGAATTCTTGGGCTCTTTCGGGGGATTTTGGGCTCTTTGGGGATTTGGGGAGGGGGTTCCAGAGCTCTTTTGGGGTGATTTGGGTTTTGGGGTGATTTGGGGTTTGGGGTGATTTGGGTTTTGGGGTAAGGATTTAGGGGCTCTTACCGAGGTTTATGGTGCTGGGAGGATTTGGGACTTGGGGGCGGGGTCAGAGAGGGATTTTGGGGCAGATTTGGGGATTTTGGAGGGGGAAGAAGCTTAAAAAAGTTCAAGGTTTTGAGGATTTAGGAGGGATTTGGGATAGTGTGGGAAAGTTTTTAACAGGATTTTTTTTTTTTTTCCTGAATTCCCCCAAATTTGGGGTTTTTGCAGGAGGAGGCGACCGAGGCTACGGCGGCCGCTACGAGGGGCGCCCGGGGGGCTACGGGGGCGGCCGGGACTACGGCGGCCGGTGAGGGGGAAAGGGGGATTTGGGGGGGCTGGGGAGGGGTTTGGGGAAGGATTTTGGGGAATTTGGGGCGGTTAGGGAGGAGTTTGGGGGGGGTTAGGGAGGGATTTAGGGGGTTTGGGGAGGGAATTTGGGGAGGGATTTAGGGGGTTTGGGGAAGGAATTTGGGGGGGTTAGGGAGGGGTTTGAGGGTGGTTAGGGAGGGATTTGGGGGAATTTAGGGGGGTTTGGGAGGGAATTTGGGGCTTTGGGGAGGGATTTTGGAGAATTTGGGGGGAGTTAGGGAGGGATTTGGGGGAATTTTGGGAGGCTGGGGAGGGGTTTGGGGGGGTTAGGGAGGGAATTTGGGGAATTTGAGGGGGTTGGGGAGGGATTTTGGGGTGATTTGGGGGGGTTAGGGAGGGATTTAGGGGGTTTGGGAGGGATTTTGGGGGCTTTGGGGAGGGATTTGGAGGTTTGGGGGGAAGCTTTGGGGAGGGAATTGGAGGAATTTAGGGGGGTGAGGGAGGGATTTTGCGGGGGTTTTGGGGTATTTGGGGGGGCTGGGGAGGGGTTTGGGAGGTTTGGGGAGGGAATTTGGGGGGTTTGGAGAGAGAATTTGGGGGGGTTAGGGAGGGGCTTGGGGGTTTGGGGAGGGATTTTGGAGAATTTGGGGGGAGTTGGGGAGGGAGTTTGGGGTGATTTGGGGGGGTTAGGGAGGGATCTAGGGGTGGTTAGGGAGGGATTTTGGGGAATTTAGGGGGGTTAGGGAGGAGTTTGGGGGACTTACAGAGAGGTTTAGGGGGGCTGGGAGTGATTTGAGGGAGGCTGGGGAGGGGTTTGAATGGTCTGGGGGGATTTTGGGGGGCTGAGGAGTGATTTGGGGGAAAATTGGGGGCGTGGGGAGGGGTTATGTGGGGTTGGAAGCAATTTGGGGGATCTGGAGAGGGATTTGGGGAGGTAAGGAGGGGTTTGGGGGTGTTTGGGACGGGTTTGGGGGGATTTGGGGCAGTAAAGGAGGAGTTTAGGGGGGCTGGGAGTGATTTGGGGGAGTTTAAGGGACTGAGTAGAGATTTTGGGAGGGATTTGGGGGGTTAGGGAGGAGCTTGGGGGGCTGGAGAGGGGTTTGGGGGTGATTTGGGGTAGTTCAGGAGAGGTTTAGGGGGGCTGGGAGTGATTTGGGGGGCCTGAGGAGGGAATTGGAGGCGTTTGGGGGGGAATTTGGGGGTTTGGGGAGGGGTTTTGGGGGGAATTTAGGGGGTTAGAGAGGGGTTTAGGGGGGCTGGAAGCAATTTGGGGGGTTCAGGAGGGATTTTGGGGGGTTTAGGGGCAATTTTGGGGGGGGCTGGAGAGGGGTTTGGGGGATTTTCTGGGGGTACCCTGGGGGTGTTTGGGGGATTCCAGGGGTCTTGGGCAAGGGTTTGGTGGTTCTGGGGGGGCATCTTGGGGGTCCTGGGGAGGAGTTTGGGGGTGCCCAGGGAGGAATTTGGGGGTTCAGGAGGGGAACCCGGGGGGGTCTTTAGGGGATCCTGGGGGGTTTTGGGGTTTCTGGGAATTTTTGGGGGGGTCCTGGGGGGGGTTTGGGGGTCATGGGGGGGTTTTGGGGGTTCAGGAACGGCTGCAAAAACCTGGGGGGGGCGTTTTTGGGTTTGGGGTGTCCCCTGGCTTTGGGGGTGCACGCAGAGATTTGAGGAGGGGTCCTGGGTTTTGGGGTGCACCCGGGAGTTTTGGGGGGCACCCAGGGGTTTTGGGGGGGTCCTGGGTTTTGGGGTGCACCCCGGGGTTTTGGGGGGCACCCGGGGGTTTTGGGGGGCACGCAGGGGTTTTGGGGGGGGGTCCTGGGTTTTGGGGTGCACCCCCAGGTGCTGACCCCCCTCCCCCCCCAGGCAGGGGGGTTATGGCGAGCGCTTCCCGTCGGCCTCGTACCGGGACAATTACGACAACTGAGGTAGGGACCCCAAAACCGGGGGACCCCGAAATTTGGGGGTACCCCTAAATCCTGGGGAACACCCCAGAACTGATCCAGGGCACCCCAAAACCTGGGGGTGACCCCAAATCAGGGGTACCCCAAAAGCTGGGGGGGACCCCAAAACTGGGGGAACCCCAAAACCCCAAACCTGGGGGGCACTCCCATACTGGAGGGGACCCCTAAACCGGGGGACCCCAAAACGGGGGGGAACCCCAGAACTGCCTTGGGGCACCCCCAAACTGGGGGGGGACCCCAAAACTGGGGGACCCCAAACCTGGGGTGTGCCCCTACCTGGGGCCATCCTTGAAAGGGGGGGCCCCCAAAACGGGGGGCACCCCAGAACCGACCTAGGGCACCCCCAAACTGGGGGCACCCCTGAATCTGGGGGTACACTGGAACTGACATTGGACACCCCAAAAGTGACAGGGGCATCCCAGAATTAACCAGGACACCCCAAAAATTACTTAGGATACCCCAAATGTGACCCAAGACACCCCAAAACTGACCAGGGACACCCCAAATGTGACTGAGGGCACCCCAAAACTTAGCAGGGACACCCCAGAATTAACAGGGGTACCCCAAAAGTGTCAGGGGCACCCCAGAATTCACCAGGACACCCCAAAACTAAACAGGGGCACCCCAGAACTGACCGGGGTCACCCCAAATCTGACCTGGGGTACCCCAAAATTGACTGGAGGGACCCCAGAAATGTCCAGGGACCCCCCCCCCCCCCGGGCCCACCCCCAAAACGTTGTTGGCGTTTGCACAATTCCCTGAGCTCCCCCAAAAGGATTTTGGGGGATTTTAGAGCCCCCCCCAAATCAATTTTAAGGAAGTTTTGGGTTTCCCCAATAATTTTGGGGTGCCCCAACTGATTTTGAAGGGTTTGGGGGCTCTCTAAGCCCCAAAATTCCCATTTTGGAAAGACTTTCTCAGTAATTTTGGATTTTTTTGGGGGTGGTTTTGGGGTTTTCTGTGGATGGCAGAATTCCCAATTTTGGGGTGGTCTTTGACTCCTCCCCCAAATTTTTTTTTGGGGGGGTCCTGACCCTTCCCAAGCCCCATTTTTTGGGGGGGAGTCCCAGGATGCTCCCAAATGAATTTGTGGGGGGAGGGGAATTTGTGGGGATATTTTTTTGGGTTTCCCCATTTTGGGGAGGGGTTTGGGGGTCCTGGCTTTGCCTGTACCCCATTGTTGGGGTGGGGGGAGGGGTCTCCCCCCGCCCCTCCCCCACTGATCTCCTTCTCATCCTCAGCTCCGGAGCCTCGGCCGGAGCCTGGGGGGGCCCCTCCCCCCCCTGGGCCGTGGATGGACAACGAGGGGGGGGAGGGGAGGGAGGAGGGGGGGGGAGGGGACTCCGAGTTTGTATCGCGGGACAATAAAGGACAGAGTCCCTCCCCCCACCGTGTGACACTGAAGGCTCTGTCCCCTCCCCCACCCGGCGGAGACAATAAAGGACAAAGCCCCTCCCCCACCCCGGGGGGGTCCTGGCTGGATTTTAGGGGGCTTCAGGGGGAGGGGGAGGGGAAAAAATGTGGAGATTTGGGGGGGGGGGGGGGTGGTGGCACCAGGGGTGGGGACAGGGGGACAGAGGGACATGGGGACGTGGGGTATGGAATGGGGACAGGGGGACTGGAATGGGGGCCTGGGGACAAAGGGACAGGGATGGGGACAGAGGGACATGAGGACACAATAAAGGACACATGAACGGAACACGGAGACACCGTGGGGACAGGGGGAAGGACACACGGACGGGATGGGGACAGGACAGGGGACACGATGGGGGCAGGGTGGGGGCTCGAGGCTGCTGTTGTTGCCAAACTTTGATTTCACACCTGAGGGTCCAGTACAAAACTGGGGGAAGGGGACGGGCTTGGAAATGCGGGTGTGGCCCTTAAAATGGGGCGGAGTGGGCGTGGCCTCTAAAAGAGGGCGCGGTCTGAGGGCGTTACTAGCGAGGGAGTAAATGTGACAGGAAAAGGGGCGGGGCTTCACCCCAGGCCGTAAAACTGCCGTAAAAAGGTGCGGTAAAGTGCGACTGTCGCAAAAATGCCGTAAAGAAAACTGTCGGAAAACTGCCGTAAAGTGGGAATGACATAAAACTGCCGTAAAATGTGCTGTAAAGCAGAATTGTCGTAAAAGGTGCGGTAAAGCGCGACGGTCGTAAAGGTGCCGTAAAGCGAAACTGTCGTAAAATGTGCCGTAAAGTGCGACTGCCGTAAAGCAAAACTGTCGTAAAAGATGCCGTAAAGTGCGGCTGTCGTAAAAGGTGTCGCAAAGCGCGACTGTCGTAAAACTGCCGTAAAGCAAAACTGTCGTGAAAGATGCCGTAAAGCGAAACTGTCGCAAAACATGCCGTAAAGTGCGACTGTCGCAAAAGGTGCCGTAAAGCAAAACTGTCGTAAAAGGTGCCATAAAGCGCGACTGTCGTAAAAGGTGCCGTAAAGTGCGGCTGTCGTAAAACTGTCGTAAAGCAAAACTGTCGTAAAAGATGCCGTAAAGCGCGACTGTCGTGAAAGCGTCGTAAAGCAAAACTGTCGTAAAATCTGTCGTAAAGCAAAACTGTCGTAAGAGGTGCCGTAAAGCGCGACTGTCGTAAAAGGTGCCTTAAAGCGCGACTGTCGTTAAAAAAGGTGCTGTAATGCTCTGATTAGGGACATTGCTTCTGCGCCATCGAAGTTTTTGACACACTGGTCTACAAATAGGACAAACTCACGTGCCTACAACAGAGATCTCTACAAGCAACTAAAGCCTTCCTTAAGGTCCATACCAAGCCAGTTACCGAAATGGTTCTTAATAAACCGTTTAGAATGGACTTTAATGAATTCCCCCAATGCTGACCGTTCAGCCGTGTTTACCAGAGACTTTTAGGACACAGTTTGAGTTAAGCACTTTATTAGTATCTCCCGCCGAGACATGGCCGCTGCAGAGCAGAGCTGCCCCAAGCTTGCGGGGCACTGCTTGAGCCGTTTGCTGCCCGGGGGATGCCCGCAGCAGCCACCCCGCCGAGCTCCGCCCGTGCTGCGAGTCCGCCCCTTTGAGCCGCTATGGGCCTGCAACGGGACACGCCCCTCACAGCTCCGGTACCCGCCGTCCTGCTCACCCCGCCCTCGCCCTCGCGGTCCCGACCCCGGTCCTCCCCGGCCCCAGCCACCCCACCGGCCCCTCCCGCCATCCCCGCCATTGCCAGCCCGTTGGTCCCGGCTACCGCGGTCCCCGCCCCTCAATTCTGCCTCTACGAGCCCACCCACCGGTGTCACCGAGGCCCCGCCCCTTTCTGCCCCCCCGCTGCTTTCCCCCTGCTACCTGCGAGTGCGGCCGCCCCCCAAGTCCCGCTCGCCCACTTTGCCGACACAGCGGGGCCGGTGCTGGCCCCGGTCCCGCCGCTGCTGCTGCGTCTTTGCCGTTCCCTGCGGCTCCCGGCTCTGCGGTGCCGAGCGCGCCTGGTGCGGCCGCGCTGTGTCCCCAGTTCCCCCTGTGCTCGTTGCCGCCCCCGCCCTGGCGTTCAAGCGCCTGCCGCACACCCCGAGCTGCCCACGGACCCCGCGGCAGGGCAGACACTGATGTTTATTCCCGTCCCTGCCCGCGTTTCGGTTCAATTGCCCGGTCCTGGCACGGCTCCGCTTGCGCTGGGACCGGGGCGCCCCAGCCCGCCCGGCCACCCCGTGTCGGTGCTGCGGCGTCTGCAGTGGTGGCCGCAGCTTCTGCCGTGCCTGCCGCCGCTCCAGCGCAGCCTCCCGGCAGCGCCGCCCCTGCCCGCCAGGCCAGCGGCCACCCCAGCCCCCTGCGCTCACCGTGCCCCCTCCGCGGCAGCTCCCGCCGCCTCCACGCCGCCCCTCCCTCCTCCCGCCAGCCCCCCGGGATCATCTCCCGCTGACGGGGCCGCCCCACCGCCACCCCCCCACTGCTTTGGCCGCAGCTTTGGCACAGCCCGGTCACGGTTCCGAGCCGCTGCGTGCCGCTGTCCGGCCACAGCCAGCATCCCTGTGCCCGGGCACGCCGCTTCCGCCGCCACCGGGTCTGTACCCGGCACCACAGCAGGTGAAAACTGCAGCGCCTTGCACGTATCCTTCCGCGTCTCTCCTTCTGCCGGAGCTTGAGGACCCGGCACAGCCGCATCACCGCGAGATCCCTCCGCAGCGCGTAACGCTGCACAACCCATCCCAAATGTGCCTCCGCGGTTTCGCCTTCCACACTCTTAGCTCCGAGTGGGACTACTTTGTGTCACAATTCGTCCGCACAGCCACATCCACGCACACACACCGTGCGAGGGCCCAGCCCCCGGGAGCCCTCTGATTGGGTGATCTGGAAAGTGGGCGTGGCCTCACGGAAGGGCGGGGCTTTCTGCGGCACCTTCAAAGGGCCATGCCCAGGTGGGGCCCGACGCCAGCGCCTTAAAGGGGCCACACATGCAGGGGGCAGCCCCCTCCCTTCCAACGAGCCACGCCCGGCTGAGCCCCTTTAAGAGAGGGGGTCCCACATGGGGCGCCTTAAAAGGGCAACACCGCTTCAGGGGGCGGGGCCTCCATTACAAAGCGCCCGCCCGCTTTAAGACTCTTAAAACGGCGCCCGGTGGGGCCCACCCAGAACACCTCAGGGAGGGCGGGGGGTCCCGAAAAGATGGGGAGGGGTCCCTAAAAATCCCCCCCAGGGCCGGGCTCTTCTCAGGGCTCGTCCTCCATGCTGAGGCTGCTGCGGGGGCTGGAGGCTCTTGAGGGGCCCGGCGAGGCCAGGAGGGCACCGGGGGGGCCGAGCGGGGACAGCGCCCCCCCATCGTCCATCAGGATGTCCTCGAGGGTCCCCTCGGGGCCCCCCAGCGCCAGGGGCAGCGCCAGCCCCGGGGGCAGCTCCAGCAGGCACTGGGGGGTGGCGGGGGGGAAGGGGGGACCCCCCCCCGAGGGCTCCTCGCAGCCCCCCTCGGCCATGGCGGGGGTCAGGGGGAGCCCGTGGATTTGGGCCTGGAGCTCCAGTTCCTGCAGGTGGAATTGGGGGTCCGGTGACTCAATTATCCCAAATATCCTGATCCAGACATTCCCTGGATTCCCCTCCAGACCATCCCAAACTCCCCCCACCCCAAAACCGACCCCAAAACCCATCCCATTCCCACATTCCCATTCCATGTTTCTGATCCCAATCCTGCAATTCTTATCCCACGTTCCCAATCCTGATCCCGTACCTGATCCCATTCCCAACCCCAATCCCACAATCCCAATCCCCCATTCCCGTACCTGCGCTCTGAGCTGCAGGCTGCGGTTCTGCTGCTCCCATTCCCACATTCCCAATCCCATATTCCTGATCCCAATCCCACAATCCCAATCCCTGATCCCAATCCCATTCCATACCTGCACCCGGAGCTGCAGGCTGCGGTTCTGCTGCTCCCAATCCCACATTCCTAATCCCACATTCCCAATCCCCCATTGCCATTCCCAATCTCACATTCCCATCCCCATATTCCTGACCCCAATCCCAATCCCACAATCCCAATCCCTGATCCCAATCCCAATCCCACACCTGCACCCTCAGTTGCAGGCTGCAGTTCTGCTGCTCCTATTCCCAATCCCAATCCTATATTTCCATTCCCACAATCCCAATCCCATTCCCACAATCCCAATCCCATTCCCACAATCCCAATCCCGTACCTGCACCCGGAGCTGCAGGCTGCGGTTCTGCTGCTCCCATTCCCACAATCCCAATCGCACATTTGTGATCCCAATCCCATATTCCCAACCCCTTATTCCCACATTCCCACACCTGCACCCGGAGCTGCAGGCTGCAGTTCTGCAGCTCCTGATCCCATTCCCAACCCCATTTTCCCACATTCCCAATCCCACATTCCCACACCTGCACCCGGAGCTGCAGGCGGCAGTTCTGCTCCCATTCCCATTCCCAATCCCATTCCCCCATGTTCTCATTCCCATATTCCCAATCCCGTACCTGCACCCGGAGCTGCAGGCTGCGGTTCTGCTGCTCCAGGCGCTGCTGCTGCAGCTCCAGCTCCCGCGCTCGCTGCGTCTCCTTCTGCAGCTTGCGGATGTAATCGACCGAGGCCTTCAGGATTGTGCCCTTGTTCCAGCGCATCTCCCTGCCGGGGTGGGCCTGGGGTCAGCCTGGGACCACCCCCAGGATCACCGGGACCACCCCCCATAATATCCCTGGGATCACCAGGACCACCCCAGAATACCCCTGGGACCACCCCCAAAATGCCCCTGGACCACCCCCAAAAATACCCCTGGACCACCCTCAAAATCCCCCTGGAACCACCCCCAAAATCCCCCTGGAACCACCAGGATTACCCCAGGATCAGCCCCGAATCATCCCTGGGATCACCAGGACCACCCCCAAAATCTCCCTGGAACCAGCCCAAAAATACCCCTGGGACCACCACCAAAATACCCCTGGGACCACCCCAAAAATCCCCCTAGGACCACCTCAAAATACCCCCGGGACCACCCCAAAAATACCCCCGGGACCATCCCCAAAATCCCCCTGGGACCACCGGGATCACCCCAGGATCAGCCCCGAAACATCCCTGGGATCACTGGGACCACCCCAAAAATACCCCTGGGATCACCCCTAAAATATCCCTGAGATCACTGGGATCAGCCCTGAGAAAATTTCCCTTCCAGGACCTGCTCTGGGGCTCCCTGTGTTTCCTTGGAATTTCCCTTCCAGGCCCCACCCTGGGGGTCCCTGGCTGCCCAATTTTCCCTTCCAGGACCTGCCCAGCCCCTCCCTCACTCACGGGTCGCTGTTTTTGGGGATCAGGGTCCCCAGTTCTTTGATCCGGTCGTTGATGTTGAAGCGCCGGCGCCGCTCGACTGGGACGGGAGGGGGGGGACACAAGTGAGACCCCCCCCCCCCAAACCCATCCCCCATCCCCTGGGGACACCCAGGACCCCCAAAAACCTCACAGGGACCCCCCCAAGACCCCCAGGGAGCCACCTGGACCCCCTGCCCCAGCCCCAAGGGACCCCCAAAAGCCACTGGCACCCCCCAAGACCCCCTTGAGATTCCTCCAGGACCCCCCCAAGCCCCCTTGGAACACACCCAGGACCCCCCAAAACTCCTCAGTACCTCCCCAGGACCCCCCCCAGATCCCCCCAAAACCCCCTAGGATCCTTCAGGACCCCCCAAGAGCCCCTAAAACCCCCCCAGGACCCCCCAACCTTCCCCCTTCCCCCCCAGTCCCTCTCAGGACCCCCCAAAACCCCTCAGTACCTCCCCAAGACCCCCCCCCAAAACCCCCCAGGAGCTTTTCAGGACCCCCAAATCCCCCCAGGACAAAACCAGGACCCCCCAAAACCCCTCAGTACCTCTCCAGGACCCCCAGACTCCCCCCAAAACCCCCCAAGACCCCTCCAGGACCCGCCCAAAATCCCCCAGAGCCCCCCCAAGCCCCCTCCCCAGCTCACTGAGGTTGTGGTTGTCCTTTTTCTGCCTCTCCTTCAGCAGCGCCTTGGCCTCCGATTCTGGGGGGGGGGAATGGAGAAGGGGCACACTCAGAGACCCCCCCTCAAATTATGGAGACTCCCCCTCAAATTATGGAGACCCCCCCACCCCACAGCGAAGCCCTGGCCCCCCAAAAACCCCAAACTCGGCCCCAGGTGGACCCAGAGGCCACCATGGGGACCCCCCCCTCTGCCCCAACCCCTTTTAATGTCCCAGAGACCCCTCCCCACCATGGGACCCCCCCCAAAAACCCCCCAGAGACCCCTCCCCTGCTTTTATCCCCTTAGGGACCCCCCAAGGACCCCTCCCCACCATGGGGACGCCCCCAAAACCCCTTTTACCCCCTCAAGGACCACCCCCCAAACCAATGACCCTTAATGCCCCCCAGGGACCCCCAAAACCCCCCAGGGACCCCCAAAACCCCCCAGGGACCCCTCCCCTCTCTTTTATCCCCTTTGGGACCCCTCCCCACCATGGGGACCCCTCTGAGCCCCCCTAACTCCCCGCAGGGACCCCTCCCCTCCATTTCTACCTCCTTAGAGACCCCCCCCAAAAGACCCCTCCCCACCATGGGGACCCCCCCCCAAACCCCTCTAACCCCCCCAAAGACCCCTCCCCTCTCTTTTATGCCCTTTGGGACCCCTCCCCACCATAGGGACCCCCCCAAAACCCCCTACAAACCCCCCCAAAGACCCCTCCCCACCATGGGGACCCCCAAAGACCCCTCCCCACCCCCCAGAGCCCCCCAGACCTGAGAGCTCGGCCTTGACCCGGGGCAGCTCGGCCGGGCAGGAGCTGCTCCCGCCCTGGGCGGGGCTGAAAACCTCCAGGAGGGGCCCGGGGGCGGGGACCTGCCCGAGGGGGCGGGGTCAGAGCGGCCACGCCCGCCCTGACCACGCCCACCAAGCCAGAAACCCCTCAGGGGTGATTGGGCAAGGCCACGCCCATTTGTATGCAAGCCACGCCCATTTGGCAGCCAGGTACAGGCCACGCCCCCTTCAGGCCGCACCCCTTTCAGGCCACACCCCTTAACTGTGTCCTTATAGGGCAACAAAAGCACATCCTTGCCTTATATGGAGAAGCCACACCCCCAGCTCCTTATACAGCAACAAGCCACACCCATGCCCTTATATGGAACATGCAAATTTCCTTATATGGGATAACCACACCCTCAAGTCTTTATAAGGAAGCAAGCCACACCCATGTTCATGTATGGAATCTGCAAATTGCCTTATATGGGATAACCACGCCCCCAAACCAATTTATGGTACCAGGCCACACCCCCATGCCCTTATATGGCAACAAACCACGCCCCCACATCCTTATATGGAATCAGCACACTGCCTTATATGGAAAAGCCACACCCACATACCCTTATATGGCAACAAGCCACGCCCCCTGCCTTATATGGAAATTCCACATCCCCCACAGTGCCCCGGTGGGTGGGCGGGGTCTGCCCAGGCCCCGCCCCCTCATTACCGTGCTGGGCAGGGGGAGGGGCCCCTCCAGGCCCAGCAGGTCCTCGTAGCTCGACTCCAGGCTGATGATCTCATCGATGACGTCATCGATCTGCGGGGACAGCGGCGGCGGCGCCGTGACGTCATCAAGGCGCCGCCCCCCTCCCCCATGTGATGCCACCACTTCCTGTGTGACGTCATCGCCCCATTGGGTGACGTCACCGCCCCCTCTTATCTCGTTCCCGCATCGCCTTATCACGTCTTGGAACCTCGTGATGATGTCACAGACCCACAAATGACATCACAAACCCTCTCTATGACAACACAACCCCTCCCCCCCACTTTATGACATCACCAACCCCCATTATGACATCACCCGCCCACCCCCATGACGTCATCCCCCCCTCACCTCCTTCTCGTGGTGCAGCAGCGCCTGGGGGGGGCTCAGGGGGGGCTCGGGGGGGGCCCTGGGTGGGGGAGGGCCCGAGCCCGGGGGGGGGGAGGGGCTGCGGGGGCTGCCGGCCCCGCCCCCCCGGTGGGCGTGGCTCAGGTACTGGCGCAGCTGCTGCCGCTGCGCCGCCCGCAGGTGGTACCGGGTGGGGTTCTCCAGGTGGGTCTGCACCTGAGGGGGGGGGACAGAGCTCAGACACCCCCCCTGAAGCCCCCCCCCCCCACATCCCCCCAAAATTCCAGAACATTCCTGGAGCTGCTTGCTGGGATATCCGGGCGGTTGAGGTGGTGAAATTTCACCGTTTTCACGCTTTGGAGACCCCAAATCCACACCTAAAAATGTCTTGGAACCCCCTCCAAAATCCTCAGGGCCCCCCCCCCCCCCCAAAATCTTCATAACCCCCCCAAAAATCCTCAGAGCTCTCCCCTCAAAATCCTCTGAGGCCCTCCCCAAAATCCTCATAACCCGCCCCCCAAAATCCTCTGAGGCCCTCCCCAAAATCCTCATAACCCCCCCCTCAAAATCCTCATAACCCCCCCCTCAAAATCCTCAGAGCCCCCTCCCCAAAATCCTCAGAGGCCCCCCCCAAAATCCTCATAACCCTCCCCCCAAAATCCTCAGAGCCCCCTCCCCAAAATCCTCATAACACCCCCAAAATCCTCAGAGGCCCCCCCAAATCTCCTCACCTTGAGCACCTCGGGGGGCACGTGGGGGGGGGGCCCTGGCGGGACCCCCACGGCGATGGCGGGGGAGGGGCCGGGCGGGGGGGGGGTCCCGGGGGTGGAGCCGCCCCCTCCCCCTCTCCTCTCCCTCTGCTCCTGCTCCTGGGCCTGGGCCCGCATCAGCTGCTGCCGCAGCAGCACCCGCGACGAGGGGGGGGCGCACGGGGCGGGGGGGGGCACGGCGGCCGCGGCTCCTCCGGAGCTGGGGAGGAAACGGTTAAATGGGGGGGGTGGTCCCCGAGGGGTTTGGGGTGGGGGGGGGAAGGATTTGAGTGGGTTTGGGAGGGGGGATTTGGGGGGCACTGCTGGGCTGGGGTAAGGGGCCCAGTGCTGGGGAGGAAAGGGTTAAATGGGGGAGGATGGGGAGGGGGGGGTCCCCGAGGGGTTTGGGGTGTGGGGGGGGGGTTTGGGTGGGTTTGAGGGGGTTTTGTGGGGGGGATTTGGGTGGGTTTGGGGGGCACATGGTGGGGGGACACCGCCAGGCCGGGGGGGGGCCAGAGCTGGGGAGGAAAGGGTTAATGGGGGGGGGGGTTAATTTGGGGGGGAGGGGGGCGGGGGGTCCCCAAGGAGTCTGGGGTGGGGTTTAAGGTGGGGGGGGGGGTTAAAGGGAATATTTGGGGGGCTTCTATGGTGCTGGGGGGGGGAAGGTGGCTCCAGAGCTGGGGAGGAAAGGGTTAAATGGGGGAGGAGGGGGGGGGTCCCCGAGGGGTTTGGGGTGGGGTGGGGGGGGGGTGGGGGAAGGATTTGAGTGGGTTTGGGGGGGGGATTTGGGGGTTTGGGTGGGTTTTGGGGGGCACACGGGTGGGGGGGGCACTGCCGGGCCGAGGGGGGGGGGGGGGGCGGAGCTGGAGAGGAAAGGGTTAAATGGGGGAGGAGGGGGGGGGGTCCCCGAGGGGTTTGGGGTGGGGTGGGGGGGGTGGGGGAAGGATTTGAGTGGGTTTGGGGGGGGGGGATTTGGGGGGTTTGGGTGGGTTTTGGGGGATTTGGGGGGCACACGGGTGGGGGGGGCCGGAGCTGGAGAGGAAAGGGTTAAATGGGGGAGGGGGTCCTTGAAGGGGGTCCCCGAGGGGTTGGGGGGGGTTTGAGGGGGTTTTGGGGGCGGATTGGGGGGGGGTTTCCATGGTGCTGGGGGGGGGGGGAGGGCACTCTGGAGCTGGGCAGGAAAGGGTTAATGGGGGCGGGGGGGTCCCCAAGGGGTTTGGGGGGGTTTAGGGGAGGTTTGAGGGGGGCTTAGGGGGCACCGCTGGGCTGGGGGGGCTGTGGAGCTGGGGGGGGAAAGGGTTAATAGGGGAGGGGGTCCTGAAGGGATTTGGGGGGGATTTGGGGGGAATTTTGGGATCTTTGGAGGGATTTGGGGTGAATTTGGGGGGGATTTGAGGCAGATCTGGGGGAATTCTGCGGGGTTTGGGGATCTTCAGGGTGGATTTCGGGGGGATTTTGGGGAATTTTGGAGGGTTTGGGGATGTTTGGGGTGAATTTGGGGGGGATTTGGGGAATTTTGGGGAGAATTTAGGGGAATTTGGGGGGATTTTGGGGGGATTTTGGGGTGAATTTCAGGAGGATCTGGGGGCATTTGGGTGGATTTGGGGATCTTTGGGCTGGATTTGGGGAGGATTTTGGGGATCCTTGGGATGAATTTGGGGGGGATTTGGGGTGCATTTGGTGATCTTTGGGCTGGATTTGGGGGGGATTTTGGGGATCCTTGGGGTGAATTTGGGGGATTTGGGTGAATTAGGGGAGGGGGCGTCCATACCTGGGCGGGGGCAGGGGTTGGCTCTTGAGGCTGTAGAAGGGCCCGGGGGGCTCTGGGGGGGTCCCGGGGGGGTCCCCGGGGTTGGGGTCCCCTCCGGGGGGGTCCGGGGGGTCACTGGGGGTGCCCCCCCCCCCGGGGGGGTCCCACTCGATGTCAGCCACGATCCCGGACTCGGGGAGCACCGAGCTCAGGCTGGGGGGGGCACGGGGGGTCAGGGGGACCCCCAGAGACCCCCCCCAAAATCACAGAGAGACCCCCCCCAAAATCACCCCCAGAGAGACCCCCCCAAATCCACCCAGAGACACCCCCAAAATCACAGAGAGACCCCCCAAAATCACCCCCAGACGCCCCCCCAAAATCACCCAGACC